>NC_037678.1:61842576-62020655 GCF_003255815.1 Theropithecus gelada
AAAAAAAAAAAAAAAAAAAAAAAAAAAAAAAAAAAAAAAAAAAAATTCTGACTTCTGTCCCTCACCCCTGGCCCTTTGACACAGCTCTCCCCATATGCATCCGTAGCTAAAATCATTGTGCTAGAAAATCACTTTTCCTCTGAATATTAGGAGCTCTTTCGTGAGCCAATGCCCTTTGTCTCCCCCTCTTGTCCACCTGGTGAACTTCCTATCCTTAAAGATATAACTCAAAAGTCACTTCTGTGGCGCCTTCCTGAATGCTCTTCCACCAGGTAGAGAGAGCATTCTCCCTCTGTTGAGTCTTCATAACATTTTGTTTTGATTACATCCTGGTAGAACACAGTGGTTAACAGAATGAGTTTTGTGGTTAGCTGAGGTTCGACTCAAGCTCCAGCGCTTGCTAGCACTGTGAGCAAATGATTTAACTGGCCTAAGCCTTAGCTTTCTCAGGTAGAAAATGAGGAATAATAATATTAGTCCACCTATCTCCTAGGGCTACTGTGAGGATTAAAAGAGATAATGCATTTAAAGCACATAGCACGGTGTCTGCTATAACAGTATGCTCTCAATAAATATTAGCTATTATAATATTTTATTATAATTGCTTATATGCCATCCATCTTCCTCCCCTCCCTCATGCTTCTAGCCCTGAACTCCTTAAGGGTTGGGCCATGTTTTATTTGTGCCCTGTATCTAAGCAGCCAGCTCAGGAACTGTTACAAAACAAGCACTCTGTTTTAAAATTTTTATTCATTTATTTTTCTCTTTTGCTTTGTTAAAAAGTGTGTGGAGGAGGAGGTGAATAGAATCATGAGAGGAAAGGCTGGTAGAAACAAGAACTTGGCTGATTTTTGGAGGCTGAAAAGAGCTGTATTCATTGGTTGATGGGGGAAAGCACTCTAGACTTGGGAGGAGCAGGAGAGCTTCCATGGCTCAAAACATACCCGAGGGAGGGAGGGCAGGGAGGGAGGGCAGGAGCAGCAGCAGAATGAGGGTGTGGTGTGAAGTCCCTTCTGTGATCCTGTAGGAAAGAAGGGCATCTGGGGGCCTAGGTTTGGACAGTGATAAAAACCAACGCCCTCCGGGATCCTAATTTTTCCAGGACTTGTATCCTGGGGAGGTGAGAACTGTTGGATTTATTCCCTCCCTACATCTAGGGTGACCAACTTGTCCTAGTTTGCCTAGAACTTTCCCCGTTTTTGTACTAAAAGTCTCACATCCCACGGCTCCTTATCACAGCCAGCCCAGGATAGTTGATCATCCTATGTATAGCCATGGAGGGGATTAGACATGGAGAAGATATAAAATTTTATCAGAAATTTAGAAAGCTCAATCACAGATTTCCTGAATCTTAGCAGATGACAAATGACAGAGGTTTCACGGAGTTGTCTTCTAAAATACAGAACCTTGCACTTTTCAGGGCATTCTTCCACCTCTTATCTCATTTGATCCTAATAGGTTTTTAATTATAAAAATATTACATATAAAAATATTTATGCAAACATATATAAATGTTATGTATATTTATTAAGTGCTAAATAATATACATGTTTATGCTTGATAACTTAGAAATTAATATTTTCATTTTTTCCCTATTACTAAGTGAACAAGACTATCACAAAAATATCATAAAAGTGACTAAAACAGGTAAGAAAAATTGATTTTCACTTAGAAGCCAACCATGACCAATTGGTAGAAGCTGCCTATGGTGACATGTAGAAATGTTCAAAGGCAGCCTCTGGGCTTGGTGATGCAAGAGCCATAGTTGTTTAGTGACGTTTGTCATGAATAAGAGAGAGAGAAATGGCAGTAGGAATATTACATATTTGGTATCCATGGTCTAATGACTGAACACACTTAAATTTTCAATGCTTTCTTCCACTTCAACCAGCTTCTTTCCACAGTGAACTGTACCTTCTGGTCAGATCTCATGATTCTTGATCTCATTCAGAAGTTGTGGACATTTCTATTTTCCCTGGAAAACTTTATCCTAAGTCACAATTCTCTTCTTTCTCACTTTCCTCTTTCCTATAAATGAGCACCTACATCTCTATCTTCTTTTTGATAGTTATAGCTTATTGACTCATCTTTTCACTAGAATCTTGGCTGATTGGCTTCAACAGACCTTCTTTTGCTGTGATATGTTCAGAAACTTAGAGGTATCGCTAGCATGACTATACTTCCTTTTCATCCTGTTCTAGGCAGGGGGTATCTCTCCCAATAAAATATTTAAATTGTCTTCAGTCAATTACTAGTTAACTTTAACTCATCAATGTTTATTAATGATTTATGTTGTTCTATTTGCATTTCATCTTACTTTGTCCATCTTTTCTTGTGTTCTGTTGTTTTAAAATATCCTCCTGGGGAGGTTTTTGATTTGGTCATGATGGGACTGGATTTCCCTTCTTGCTTTAAATAATTAAACATCCAAATAAATTAAAGCTTTCAGATTTTGGATGTCAGATAGTGCAGGGCAGTATTCCTTACAGAAAGGAAGCAAATGAGGTGAGGCCTATGATTGTTTCAGATCGTTTCCTGAAGAGGCCTTTGAATTAGTGCAGGGAAGCAAAACCAAGTCAGAGACCAGAGATTTCACTGAGCTGAGAAGATGGAGTTTAGATTTCAGGGAGACCAATTTTGCTAGAATTTTCAGGGAGAAAATACTAGAGAGAGTGAGAGAGAGTACACATGTAGGGGTGTGTGTGTGTGTGTGTGTGAGAGAGAGAGAGAGAGAGAGATTGAGATCTTGTTTACAGAAGGATCTTTTGAATCTTTACTTGATTAATGATCTGCAAGTATGTACAAGGAAACTACCCATGGCTGGGGAATAACCACTGGAAAGGAATAAGCTTTATAACTCACATAGGGCTGGAAACAGTTTGTGCTTCCATCAGCCATAGTGGAAAGAATTCCTAATATACATGGATGAGGAAAACATGAACTATTCCAAGCCCTGTATGAGCTATAAAGATTGCTACACTGATTTCTTTCCAGAGGAAAAAAAGAATAGCATAAGAATTACACCATACTTCTTGTCAGAAATCATGCAAGCTAAAAGATAGTAGAACAATATCTTTAAAGTGCTGAAAGGAAAAACAAGAAAACTGTCAACCTAAAATTTTATACTCAGTAAAAGTATCTAGTGAAAATAAAAATGGAATAATGATTTTTTCCAGGCAAACCAAAGCTAAAAGATTTTATCACCATCAGGTCATCACTAAAAGAAAGGAAGTTTTTTAGGAAGAAGTAAAATAATAGCAAATGTAAATTTAGATCTACACAGAGAAATAAAGAATACCCAAAATGACAAATATGGCTTTCTTTCTAATTTAAAAAATTTATCTAAAAGATAGTTGACCTCTCAAAAACAACAATGTGTTGTGGGGTTTATAATATAGAAGTAAAATTAAGACAAAAAACACAAATAAGAAAATGGAAGCCTACTGTTGTAAGGTTCTAAAAATATACATGAAGTGATATAATATTATTTGAAAGTAGACCATGATAATTTAAGATGTATATTTTAAACCTTAGGGCAGCCATTAATAGAAAAAAAAAAAACACAACAAAGAGGCTAAGCCTAGAAACAAAAAATAAAGGTAAAATGGAATGATAAAAAGTACTCAGTTACTGCAAAAGAAGGCAGAAAAAGAGGGAAAAGTAGCAAAAAACAGATGGGACAGATAGAAAACAAATAGCAATATGGTAGAGTTAAACACACCTATATTAATAATATCATTAAATGTCCATGCTCTGAACACTCCAATTAAAAGGCAGAGATGATGGGCATGGTGGCTCATGCCTGTAATCCCAGCACTTTGAGAGGCCAAGGCAGGAGGATCGCTTGAGGCCAGCAGTTCAAGACTAGCCTGGGTAACATAGTGAGAACCTGTCTCTAAAAAAAAAAGCTGCAGATGGTGGCATGCGCCTGGAATTCTGGCTATTTGGGAGACTGAGGTGGGAGGATTGCTTGACCCCAGGAATTCAAGGCTGCAGCAAGCCATGATCGTGTCACTGCATTCCAGCCTGGATGACAGGGAGAGACCCTGTCACAAACAGACAAACAAACAAACAATGAAAGACAGAGGTATCAGACTGACTAAAAAAGCAAGATGACCCAGTAATATGCTCTCTACAAGAAACCCATTTTAAGTATAAAGAAACAGATAAATTGAAAGTAAAAAGATGGAAGAAGATACTTCATACAAAATACAAAAATATTTCATGCAAATCAGAAAAAAAGTGAGTAGTTACAACAACATTCACAAAGTAGATTTCAGAGCTAGGAATATGTTTTAGTCAACTTCTGCTGCTGTAACAAAATACCATAAACTGGGAGCTTATAAAGAACAGATATTTATTTGTCATGGTTTTGGAGGCTGGAGAGTCTAAGATCAAGGCTGTAACAAAATACCATAAACTGGGAGCTTATAAAGAACAGATATTTATTTGTCACAGTTTTGGAGGCTAGAAAGTCTAAGATCAAGGCACTGGCAGATTCAGTGTCTAGTAAGGGCTCATTTTCTGGTTCATAGTTAGCACATTCTCACTGTTTCCTCACTTAGTGAAAGGAGTGAACAAGCTACCTTGGGCCTCTTTTAAAATAAGGCACTAATTCCATTCGTGAGGGCTCTGGCCTCATTACCTGATCAGGTCCCAAAAGGCTCCTCCTCCTTATACTATCACCTTGGGGGTTAGGATTTCAACATAAAAATTTTGGGGGGACATAAACCTTCAGACCGAAGAAGAATATTAGGAGAGAAAAGAGCCATTTAATAGCAATAAAGGAATCTATTCTTTAAGAGCACATAACAATCTGAAATATGTATGCACTTAATAACAGATCTTCAAAATATTTGAAGCAAACATGATTAGAACTGAAATGAAAATAGACATATCCACAGTTATATTTGGATATTTCAATACTATTTTCTCAATAATTCATAGAACAAATAGACAGCAAATCAGTAAGATATATAAGATCTTAACAACAAAATCAACCAACTTGGACTAATTTTATTAAGCACACCACATAAAACCAGAAGAATATCAGATTCCTTGTAAGCTTACAAAGAATATTCATCAAGATAAGTCATATTCTGGGTCCTAAAACACATTTTAATAAATGTAATAGAATTGAAATTATCCAGAATAGTTCTTTGCCCGCAAAAGAACTAAACTTCAAATCAATAACAAAAAGATGTCTGGAAATTCCCCAAATATTTGGAAATTAAACAACACATTAAGAATAGTTCATAAATTAAAGAAGAAATTTAAAAATTAAAAATCTTAAACTGACTGCAAAGGGAAACATCAAATTTGTGGGATGCAGCTAAAGCAGTGCTTAGATAGAAATTTATTGCAATATTGGGAAAAAATCTTTGAATCAATGATGTCAGATTCCATTACAAGAAAATACAAAAAAGTAAGTTGAACTTAAAGTAAGCAGGAGAAAGAAAATAGCAAATATGAGAGCAAAAACCAATGAGTCAATACAGAAATAGAGAAAAATCAATGAAGCCAAATGCTGGTTCTTTGCATACACTAAGAAGGTTAATAGACTTTTAGCCAGACTGACCAGGAACTTAAAAAGAGGGCATCCTATGGACATTAAAATGGCAACAGATGAATATTATGAACAGTTACATGCCAATAAATTCTACAACTTAGATGAAAGAGACAACTTTCTTTAAATATACATACTCCCAAAACTCACACAGAAAGAAATAATCTGAATAGCTATATATGTATTAGAGAAATTGGCTTCACAGTTAAACTTTTCACATGGAAAACTCCAGATCCGAATGGCTACTACAAAACATTTAAATAGTTTTCTACAAACAATTCTACAAAACATTTATGAAAAAAAAATAGTGACAACTTTACACAAACTCTTTCAGAAAAGATAAGAGGAAGAAAACCTGTCACAAACATTTTATGAAGCCAGTGTTACCCTGAAAATGAAATCAGAAAAAGAGATCTTACAGGAAAATAAGTCCACAGGCCAATATCCCTCATAAACATGTATCAATAAATATTTAACGAAAATTTAGCCAGTCAAGTCCAGCAATACATAAAGAGAACAATATATTATGGCCAAATGGGGTTTAACCTGAAAATGCAATTGTGGTTTAATATTCAAATATCAATCAATGTAATTTACCATATAAATAAACCAAAAAAGGAAAATAATGTGGTCATCTCAATAGAAGCAAGGAAAGCATTTGAAAATTCCATACTTATTTATGATAAAAATTCCTAACAAACTAGGAATAGAAGAGAACTTCCTCAAACTGATGAAGAACATCTGTGAAAGACATGTAGATAATAATATACATAATGGGGAAAGATTAAATGATTTTCTCCCAAGGATAGGGACAAGATAAAGCATAAAAAAGAAACAAAAGAAGATAAAATCTTTATTCACAGCTATCAATCTATGTAGCAATCCTTAAGGCCTCGACAAAAAAGTTACTATAACTAGTAAGTGAATTCAGCAAGGTGGTAGGATACAGGTCAATATACCAAAATCAATTCTATTTGAATATTCTAGTAAAAAAGAAACAGAAAAAATGTGAATACAAATGTAGAAAACAATACCACTTACAAAGGCATCACAAATATGAAATATTTAGGGATAAATTTAACAAAAATATGTAAGAACTGTGCACTGGGCCGGGCACGGTGGCTCAGGCCTGTAATCCCAGCACTTTGGGAGGCCGAGACGGGCGGATCACGAGGTCAGGAGATCAAGACCATGCTGGCTAACATGGTGAAACCCCGTCTCTACTAAGAAACAAAAAACTAGCTGGGCGTGGTGGCGGGCGCCTGTAGTCCCAGCTACTCGGGAGGCTGAGGCAGGAGAATGGCGTAAACCCAGGAGGCGGAGCTTGCAGTGAGCTGAGATCCAGCCACTGCACTCCAGCCTGGGCCACAGAGTGAGACTCTGTCTCAAAAAAAAAAAAAAAAAAAAAAAAAAAAAAAAGAACTGTGCACTGAAAACTTCTAACCAGTGATAAAATAGTTGAAGAAGACTGAAATAAATGGAAATATATACCATGTTCATAGAATAGAAGGCTCACTATTGGTAAAATGTCAGTACTCTCAAAAATTGATCAATAGATTTAATTTAATCCCAATCAAAATCCCAGCAGAAGTTTATGTAGAAATTGACAAAATGATTATAAAATTTAATGTGAAAATGCTACAGTCCTAGAATGATCAAAACAATTATTAAAAAGAAGAAAAAGTTGGAGTACTCATATTACTTGCTCTTGAAACATACCATAAATCTACAGTAATCAAGACAGTGTGGTATTGATAAAATGGTAGACCATATAGATCAATGGAATAGAATAAAAAATCTGGAAATAGAAAAATCAATATACTGTTGATTTTTCACAAAAATGCCAGAACAATTCAATGGAAAAAAGTTTTTTAAACAAAAAATGCTGAAACATCTGAATATCCATAATAGTAATAGTAAAAATCCCTTTAATCCTTACCTCACACCAGATACAAAAATTAATAAAAATATATAATAGATCTGAATGTCAGAGCTAAAACTATAAAACTTTCAGAAGAAAACAGGAGAAAATGCAAGTGATCTTGGGTTAGGAAAATATTTCTTAAATAGTATGCAAAAGTATGAACTACAAAAAAATGATAAACTAGGCTATCAAAATTAAAGAACTTTGTTTTTTAAAAGATATTTTTAAGGGCAAAAGCTTCGGATAAACAATTTATCAAAGAAGATCTGTGAATGACAAATAAGTATATGAAAAGATGTTCAACTCATTAGGGGAATGCAAATTAAAAACAAGATAAGTTACCACTACATACCTGCTGGAATGACTAAAGTTAATAACTGACAATACCAAACACTGAAGAGGATGTGAAGCAACTGGAACTCTCATACATTGCTGCTGGCAATTTAAAAAATGTTAGATTCACTTTGAAAACAGTTTAGTATTTGATTCTAAAGTTAAATGTACCTTTATCCAAGAAAATTTACCTAATTCAATTGTAGGTGTTTACCCAAGAGAAATGAATACAGGTGTCCATAGATTTGTATTTAAACATGCATAGCAGCTTTTTTTTTTTTTTTTTTTTTTTTGAGACAGAGTCTCGCTTTGTCACCCAGGCTGGAGTGCAGTGGCCTGATCTCAGCTCACTTTGCAAGCTCCGCCTCCTGGATTCACGCCATTCTCCTGCCTCAGCCTCCTGAGTAGCTGGGACTACAGGTGCCCGCCACCACACCAGGCTATTTTTTTTGTTTTTTTTTGTATTTTCAGTAGAGACGGGGTTTCACCGTGTTAGCCAGGATGGTCTTGATCTCCTGACCTTGTGATCCACCTGCCTCAGCCTCCCAAAGTGCTGGGATTACAGGCGTGAGCCACCGCGCCCGGCATTTTTTTTTTTTTTTTTTAAAGAACACCTCCCAAACTGGAAACAACCCAAATATCCACCAGGCGGTAAATAAACAAATTATGGTACATCCACACAATGGAATACTACTCAGCAATGAAACTGAATGACAAATGCAGCAACATGAATGAATCCTAAAAGCTTTATGATGAGTGAAAGATGGCATGTACAGTAGAGAATGTGCTGTATAATTCCGTCTGTATAAAATTCTAGAAAAGTCAAAGCGGTAGAGGTAGAAAGAAGATCAGTAGTTTCCCGGGGCCTCTTGGTGGGGACTGATAACCTTTTGGTTTGATTGAAATGTTTTATATCTTGATTTTGGTGATTTTTACATGACTGTATTTATTTGTCAAAATTCATCTAATTGTACCAGTGAAATTGATAGATGTCCTTTTATGTAAAATTATACTTTGACATAGATAATTTTTTTTCCTTTTCAAATTCAATTTCTATTTCTTTTGATTTGAGCTCTTCACTTTTACCCATCTGAAAATATGAACTACCACTATTGCAATTTACTAAAGAGTTACTATCTGCCAGCAACTGTGCTGAGAAAGTTACATATATTTATCTCATTTAATTCCATCTTCTGCTCTTTCACGTGGGCGTTTCAATTTTGGGGATTTTTAAAATTTAAATTTTGAGGTTTTTGTAAACCATTTCTCTTCAGAGGACTGGCCTTTTCCAGTCTGCATTTATGGACAGATGGGATTAGAAGATTTTCCCTTAATTGTTGCCAATGTTTGTCTTCTTATCCTTGAAATACTTAATAAAAAATCATAGACTAATATTCATGTTGAGCCCTTACTATGTGTAAGGCACTGTGCTAAGTGTTTTGTAGATAATATCTTGTTGAATCTTCATTACTGATGAAGAAACTGAGGCTGAAAGAGATGAAATGATTTGCTAAGATAATCCACTGGAAAATGGCAAATCTAGCATCCAAGTTCAGGTCTTTTGGATTTGCCTTCCTGTTACCCAAAAGATCTTTTTTGGTCCCAGGAATGTACTCCCATGGCCTTTGACTTAATCCTCACCTTCCTCAGTGCTCCATATTATGCACGTCAAAAATCTTCCTGGGACTCTTAATGCTTACCCCCACTGGTGTGCTGTAACAAACGAACAAACAAGCAAAGAAGCCCAACCCAGTTTGTAGCGTTTTCCAATTTCCAACGTGTAAATGCTCCCACCATGGTCAATTTCTTTTTTTTTTTTTTTTTTTTTTGAGATGGAGTCTCGCTCTGTCGCCCAGCCTGGAGTGCAGTGGCCGGATCTCAGCTCACTGCAAGCTCCGCCTCCTGGGTTTACGCCATTCTCCTGCCTCAGCCTCCCGAGTAGCTGGGACTACAGGCGCTCGCCATCTCGCCCGGCTAGTTTTTTGTATTTTTTAGTAGAGACGGGGTTTCACCGTGTTAGCCAGGATGGTCTCGATCTCCTGACCTCGTGATCCGCCCGTCTCGGCCTCCCAAAGTGCTGGGATTACAGGCTTGAGCCACCGCGCCCGGCCGAACACCATGGTCAATTTCAAGCTTCCAACTTGTTGTCCCTAAACAGGAGTTGGAGAAGTACATGTCATTGGGTTCTCTCAAGCAGGTATGAGCTGCCACCAGCTTACCACTGCATTGTTCACTTGAAATGCTTCTGTGCATTCTGTAGGATCAGTGCCTTTGTCATATGCTCTGGGAATGCTTCCCCAATCCCTCCTGGCTGGTTTAGGATAGGCTTTAATGAGCATTTACCGCCATGTTCTCTAGTGATGGCTTTCTCCTGTGCCTACTCCTCTGACCTAAGAGTTCTTCAAAGGCAGCTTTGAGCCCAGCATCTGGACACAGCATACATCAGCCAATGTTTACTGAATGAGTAAATGAACCAGGGATTCAAATCCCTTCCATGGCTCCCGATTTCCCTCAGCATAAAATCCAAACTTCTTACTTTTATAACGTCTTGCATGATGGGGCCTATGCCTCTCTCTCCAGCTTTATTTCAAGCTCCTCTTCCCTTCCTTCACTATACTCCAGCCTCCATGGCATCCTTTCAGCGTCAGTCGCATCAAGTTCTTACTGCCTTGAAAACTTGGCACATCTTTTCTGTGTGCCTAGAATCCCTTTCCCCCAGTTTCCAAAGCTGGCTCCTTTCCATCCTGCAAATCTGTTCTTATTATCTTCTCCAACATTCCAGCTAAATGATCTACATCACAGTGCTGTGTTCATCCTCATTACATCTTTCTCATTTTGTAATTACATATCTATTTGTCTATTTCCCATATATTACCTATCTTTCCCACTAGACTACAAGCACCATGAGGACAAGAATCGTGTCTGTTTCTATCACTCCTTGTACCTAGCAATACCTCCATTAATGTTTGTCAAAGAATTATGTGTATAGTTGAAAGGTCAGTGTGGTTCCAAAGGTTGATGAACAAGCATATGCATTGTGGAGGGAAAATTATTTCTTTATCCATTCATTCATTCACACATATATTTATTGTGCTAGGTTCTGCCCTGCATGATCAGGGCACAGAGGAAAATTAGATGCTGTGTTCTGTAAGAGGCTCACAGTCTAGCAGTGAAACAAAGGCTTTACTTGGGAATGTACAATGGGCAGTGGGGCATTGGAGAAGGAGAACCTAAGTCCACTGGGGGAGTAAAGGAAGGCTTCACAGAGTTGACTCTTGAGTTACGTTTTGAGGGCTGAGTAGGAGTTTGCCACTTGGGCAGGTTGAGAAAAGCTGTTCTATGTAGAGCGGTCTGAAAAATTGTGGTGCTGTAAGACAACACAAAGTGTTTGGGGTAAATTAAAGCAGTTCAGTGCTGCTGGGGTATAACATATGAAGGGATTGATAGAAGGTGAAGCTCGAGACAGAGGCAGGAGCAGCCATGAAGGGCTGTGTATTTTGTCCTACAGGTAAATTGAAATGTATTGAACTGGGGGATAATAGGACCATGTCTCTGTAAGGTGGCAGGAGGAAAGGAGAGAGTGGAAGGTAGTCATAAGCCTTTCTGCCAAGTTGCTCTCCTGCCTAAAGCAGACCTTACTGATAGAATGCTACACTTTTCCCCATGGAGCCTAGATTCCACCTCAGAATCTTTTTCAACACAGCCTTCCAGGCCAGGACAACCAATCAATCAGTAGGACTTGGCTCACTGGACGTACCTTGTATGTTCTTCTTGCACTGCATATTTCTGGGGACTCTTAACAGATCTGATATGATGACTTTAAGAAAATATTAGCTCAACCAATAATCTTTTCACTTTGATATGAGATAATGCCTTAACTCGAGTGTATAGCTCTAATGGTGAAATTTTTGGCGCTGGAAGGTGTAGGAGGAAGTACTTTGAAGGAAGCTGCCAGGTCCTTGTAAAAGTGTCCATTCTTTTGTTGACTTTTTTTGTAAATATAGAATATTGCTCCTTTGTCCCATGTGTACATAGGAGATATAATTATACCACTTTCTGAAGGTGATTGGTTTCAGAGAGACTGATAAAAAGGCAAGTTCTGCAGGGAAAGAATATGAGTCTTAAAGTCACCCAAACTTATCTTCAAAACCCTGCTTTGCACTTTTCTGATTTTAGGAAGCCAGCAAACATTTCCTGAGTACCTACTCTGTGCCAGTTGTGGGCTGAGCGCTTCCAGCTTTATTCTATGGATGGGGAAACTGAGGCTCAGAGAAAGTAATTAGTAACTTACAAGCTGTGAGGCTTCGAATAAATTCTTAACCTCTCTAATTTTGCATTTGCTGATTTGTAAAATGTGGCCGATAAAGCCTACCTGCTGGGGTTAAATAAGACAATACTTGTGAAAGCACCTAGTAGCTGGTAGAGGCTCTTCAGTGTTATCTCTTTCTTCCCTTTTCTTGGCAGAAAGGCTGGCTGAGCAAAGAAAGCCCCAGTTTAAGGTCCTCAGGGAGAAACACGTCTTTGCTCTGGGCTCTGAAATCCCTGGAGCCCACAACTTAATAGACTTGCAATTGGTTAATTTTCTCTTGACATTGATCAGCAATGGGTCACATCTGGCACCCGCTGGCCTGGCCCTGAGGGGGAGCCGCAAGATGCCTGGCCTGGCCTCCCTAACCAGAAATTCAATAACTTTTTCATATAAATTGTTCGTAAGAGAAAACTTCTTGTTTTCAGCAGTTGTCGCTGTTTCAGCATTTTTCTGTACGAGATGAAAAACTTTTGCATTGAGCAAAATACAGATTTATGGTCAATAAAGTGAAGTTTAACAGTTTATAGAGGCTATACTTTCTTTCTTAAAAACTGATATTAAAAGCCATTTTTCCCAGTCTGTGTAAAAATGGTTCCTCTATCAATCAGGATCCCAGTTTGTTTAAATGATAGAAGAATTAGGAAAAACTGTCTCATCAGAGGGCCTTCAAACACATGCCCATCATCGACTTCTGTCTTAGGGCTTTGGATAGATGAGGGATATTTCTTGAAACTGGAGACAGTCAAGCTGGAAACCAGAAGTTTCTTGGAGCCAGAGCAAGCTGAATCTCAGATGGGGCGTGAAGAGGGGGATGCTCCTCTTTTATCCAATATCTGTCTAGTATCATTTATTTACTCAGCACATGTTTGCTGAGGACCTACTGTGTGTTAGAGCCTGAGCTGGGCACTGGAATGACAAATATCTGCTTCCTGCCCTCAAGGTGCTCACTGTTGAGGAAGCGAGTCAAGCAGGCAGGCGGTGACAGCGGAGTCAGGAGTGGTTATTGAAAAATGTTGAGGAAGAGCACCTCACCCAACTGAGTCCTGAAGACAAGTGAGAGAGGTGGCAGCAAGGGAAGGAAGGGCAGTACAGGCAGAAGAGGCAGCAGGATGGGGTAAGAGCTGGTCTCCCTTCCCGGATCGGTTTTCTCTAGGATAGACTAGGAAGCCGAGGTTTGCCTGGCAGCTGCTCCCAAGTGTCCCATTCATTTGCAGCTCCCTGCTCAGGGCTCCTCCTGGCTGCTCCTGGCTGTGCCATGGACCCCTGCTCCTCCCCGGAGTCTGAGGGCTGTTTCTGTATCAATGTGGGGCTGTTCTCACACGCGCCAGGGTGAGGAGACCATTCTTCCCTTTCCTGCTCTCTGTACCTGTGTTCCTTTTCACCTGCCCACCCTACAAGGCTATCAGAGCATGGTAGGCTTTACCGAAGTGTTGGTGGAACCGGACAGAAATAACAACATAGGATAAAATATTTAAAATTATGTAAAGTGTGACTGTCCAGAGAGTTCCAGAAAGAATAGTGCATCAGTTATAAGAAGGGTGCTCTGAAGGGGCTTCTGAGGCTTGCTCCCTTTCCTAAGGTCTACTCCTTCCTTCTTGCCATTTATATTTTATTTTATTTTATTTTATTTTCGAGATCGAGTTTCGCTCTGTTGCCCAGGCTGGAGTGCAGTGGTGCGCTCTCGGCTCACTGGAACCTCCATCTCCTGGGTTCAAGTGATTCCCCTGCCTCAGCCACCGTACCCAGATAATATTTGTAATTTTAGTAGAGTTGGGGTTTCGCCATGTTGGCCACACTGGTCTTGAACTCCTGACCTCAGCCTCCCAAAGTGCTGGATTACAGGCATGAGCCACCATGCCAGGCTTATTCCTTACTTCTTGTAAGAGAAAAAAGTCATTCTCTTTAAGTCTCTCTGGAGTCCAGTACCAGCTACTCTCCATGTTCAGGCAACCCCGTATCCCTGATCTGAGGACACTGAATTCCCCACTCCCACCCCCATGAACACCACACCCACTCCCACATAACACTCATCTACCAACAACTAGTAGTTCTCAGAGACAGACCTGCCTAGCTCTTTCCTCATTCCAACACATGTGCACAGCTTTCCTGCTAACAGACGGGACAGCCCTTCACATTTTTACACAGAGCTCTGTAGTCTCTCTTTGGTTCCTTCTGCTTTCAGTCTGCCCGGGGCTTACCAGTGCCTGAAAAGGGAAGGCCCCATTGCTGGCTACCTCTTAACTATACAAAGACAGAGGCTAAAGCTCTGAAATACAATTTACTTTAGGTGAATTTAAATTCTTAGGTGAATTTCTTGCTCCCTGAGCTGAGAAAACTCCTAGGTATTGATGGGATGGCAGGATGCTTTTTCCACACCATCCAATAGAAATGGAATGTGGGTCACATGTGTCATTAAAAAATTTCTGGTGTTCCAGTAGCCAAGATTTGGAAGCAACCTGAGTGTCCATCAACAGATGAATTAGATAAAGAAAATGTGGTACTTACCGTACAATGGAGTACTATTCAGCCATAAAAAAGAATGAGATTCAGTCATTTGCAACAGCAGGATGGAACTGGAGGTCATTAGATTAAGTGAAATAGGCCAGGCAGACAGAAAGACAAACATTGCAAGTTCTCATTTACTTGTGGCATCTAAAAATCAAAACAATTGAATCCATGGAGACAGAGAATAGATGCATGATTACCAGAGGTGGAGGAGGGTAGTGGCGAGGGTGAAGCGGGAGGTGGAGATCATTAATGGTACAAAAAATAGAATGAATGAATGAGACCTACTATTTGACAGTACAACAGAGTGACTATAGTCAACAATAATCTAATTGTACATTTTAAAATAATGAAGAGTATAATTAGATTGTTTGTAACACAAGGACAAATGCTCGAGAGGATGGATACCCCATTTTCCATGACATAATTATTATGCATTGCATACCTGTATCAAAACATCTCATGTACCCCATAAATATATACCTACTATGTACCCACAAAAATAAAAAATAAAAATAAAAAACCCAGGGATAATAAGTCCCTGCATGTTAAAAACAAAATTTCTAGTGTCCACACATTTAAAAAAGTAAGAAGCAGCAAGTGAAATTGATTAATCAAATGTGAATATAAATTAGTCTAAATATCATCATTTAGACATGCAATCAGTAAAAAATTACCAGTGGAGATATTTTGCATTCTTTGTTTTCATACTGAGTGTTCAAAATTCAGGGACCATTTTACACTTACAGTACAGTTTGATTTAGACTGGGCACATTTCAACGTGCCCAGTTGCTCTGTGTGTCTCATGGCCTCCGGATTGGACAGCAACGAGATAGAGTCTAAGTACCTGTGTGCGCACAGGCCATGGGAAAGAGGGAGGGATGGGGGGCGAGGAGAGAGGATATCTAGAAATGAGGTCTCAGAGAGATACTTTTGCTGTGGGAAAGCATTTGGACTTTATCCTGAAGACAATGGAGCAGATGTAGAAGGGTTTTACATAGAGGAGAGTTGTGATCTGGCTCACGTTTTAGAAAGATCTTCTGGCTGCCCAAAGAGAGGATGTTGGAGGAGACAAACAAGTTTGAAGGCAGGAAGATTTCACTGGGACAATTGCTTCCTGGAGAGAAGGGAGGCTTACTGGGTGTGGAGAGAGGTGATTGGATTCTAGACTTGTGAGGGAGGTAGAACCCACAGGACATGTTGGATGTGGGGGTGTGAGAGGGAGCTGGAGTCACGGATGACATGTTCTGCCCTGTGCAATGAGGTGGATGGTAGTGCCATTTACTGAAACACAGAACAGGAGGAACACCCAGGTTTGAGGGTGGAAGGTGAGTGGGGCAGTTTAGGACATGGGAGTTTGAGAGTCCTTCACACATCTAAGCAGAGGTGTCCCTCAGGAAAATGCACCTGGAGCTCGGGAGAGAAGTGTGAGTTGGAGACAAGGTTGGGCACCCACTGGTTGTGAGGGATCCCAACAATGTCTCTGACTCCAGTGGGCCTTTCCTAAGCCTGTCCTGAAAGTTGGTAGTGACAGCAGTGACCTTATGGTGCTTAGCACAGAGTCCTGAACATGCTGAGTGCACTGCAAATGTGAGCTGTCAGATGGTGATGATGATCATAGGGGGTCCCTCCTGTTCAGGCCCTGCCTCCTAGATGTTTGCTTTCACTCAGCTTGGCCATTTGGCAAAGGTCTGAGACAGGTGGTTGGTTGCGGGGAACTGGGGCCTGGAATGAAAGGACCCAAGCTGAGGCTGCCGCTGGCTTGGAACCCAGCAGTGCATTGGCTCCCCCAGCCTGAACATCAGCCTCCTGACCCACACTTGATTCTTTCACACCTTAGGTCACTCACTGGCTTCCACTCAATTTTAGTTCTCCTTGCCCTCAAATCCTTTACTTGTTATTGGGGATGCTCTGCTACACTGCCCGGACCCCTCATTCAGGAATGAAGGACTGATTCTACCAGCTTCCGGGGAAGTTGTCAGCTGATAGCTTTCAGCTGTCAGCCCTCTCTAGAAATTGCCCTGGCTGAAGACAGTCCTAGCATCCAAGGTCACACCCCTTCCCAGGTCAGCCCACATCCAATGACTGGTCAAGGCAGGGCTATAACAGCCTGACCCACTTACCCTAACTTGGGATGGCTTTAAAAGATCATCCAGCTTTAGACCTCCACTTGGGATCAGCTGAGACTGCCCTGTTGTGACCGCATTGCTGTCTCTCTCTCCCTCTGCCCATTACTGCTGCCTTTCCCTGTATGTGTGGACCCAAGAGCACTCCCCAATGAACCTGTATTCAAATCTGTATCTCAGTGTGTCTCCTCGAGTACAGCCTTCGATACTTGGCTTTGTCATTAGTTGCAGCCATGAAATTACAGTCTTGGTCAGATGTATTGGAAATTCTCTTTCTCTCTCTCTCTCTCTCTCTCTCTCTCTCTCTCTCTCTGTCTCTCTCTGTCTCTCCCACACATACACACACCCCTAATCTTAGGCATTCACTCATTTGGTCACCAGGTTTCATCTCTGGACATCCCATCACACTGCGCTATTCTTAAATGTATCTCCTTGCTCCCTTCTTCCCACCCCATCTCCATCTCTTTCCCCCTCTCTCCTTTCACAAGATTAAGCTCCGACCCATAACAAAACAACTTTTAACCTCCAGGTTTTTTTTTTCCCTTTCTCAGAGTTCTGTGCCCCCTGCAAATTGGGCCAGAGTCAGAAGAGAAATCTTGACATTCTCAGCATTGGTCCCGTCATCCGTCTCATCCCTTCCGACATACCCTGAGCCTGTGAGGTGGAGAGGGCATTTGAGGGCTGTGTCCCTGTAGTCCCTCAAGCCGGGCCTTGGGGGGCGGGCTAAGATTTCTGCAAGGATCTCGAATCTGAAGAGCCTAAGTCGTAGCTCACGTCCCCACTGAACAATGAGGCTTGATGAACGGGGTGTGATGTGCAATTGCTGATGAATATCAAGCTGATTCCCTATGACTCTCAACGTGGTGCATGTGCGAGTGCAAAGCTGTGTTGTCCCGGGAGGGCTCAATATGAGCTCCAAGTTTCCCAACTTCCTGGCCTCAAAATTGATGTGTACAAAGGAAAAAAGGAGAAGATGCAAAACCCGCAAAGCAATATTTCCCAAGGCGAAGCCTGACATTATGACCGCCTCTTTAAGCACTTTTATTGCATATATATATATATAAATTTTTTTTTTTTTCCCTCAACTGCATCTTCTGACTGACAAAGCTCTTTCTCGCCAAAAGCGACTGTTATAAAATTATGACTTGCGCATATATAATGTTTGTGTTCAACAAGAAAACAGAAATGCCACCTTATTTTGTGGTTACAGCTGCACAATTCACATCCGGCAAGATTGATCATATTAAGGTTATGCAATCATCTAATTGCAGAGACAAGCCTTGAGTAATAACTCCAAATGCTCGCACTTCAATCTGCACAGCAGAGTCGTTGCCGTGTCCTGATTAGCGCCTGACAGCGTTCGGGCACCATTATCTGCTCTGGCATTGTCTAATTCTCCATTTCCAGCCGAAGCAATCTACCCACTAACTGATCTATGACAAACAGGCTCGGAACAGCAAAGCTGTTTGGGTTGCAGATACATATCTAACAAAACATGACTCTTTGGGCTGTTTCCAGCTTTTCGTAGCAAAGTTTTCCCCTTTCCCAGGAGAAGGCAGCCTCTTCCTCCCCCATTCTGTTCTCTCCCCTCCTCTCATTGTCAGGAGGCTGCAGATGACTGGACAGGGAATCTGTAAAATCTTTACCAAATTAACTCCTACTTGGATCTCAGATTTTGGCCCCAAGCTGGCTTTTTGAAAGGCAGCCTCTACTCACTGCTGATACACAGTATCCCTGTGCTTTTTCTCTGTAGTACTTCACACTGTTTGCAACCATGCCTGCAAGTCCTATGGGCTTCACTTTCAAACTGTATCTGGAATCCAATCACTTTTAACCACCTTCATCACCAGGGCCCATGCCACCCACGCCTCTCCCCTGGATTATCACATCACTGTCCTCTCTGGCCTCCTAGCTTCCTCCTTTGTCCTCCGTCTACTCTACAATCTATTCTCAATTGAGCCACAAAGTACTTTGTAAAAATGTCAATCAGATAATAGCATTCTTCTACTCAAAACTCTGTAATTATTCCCTATCTAACTCAGAGTAAAAGCTAAAGTCTTTTCAATGGCTTTATAAGCCTCACATGATCTCACAGTGTCCTCTCTCTGGCCGCATTGCTTATTTCTGCATTGCCTTTGTCTTTCTAACCTTCTCACGCTACTCTAGCTGTGTTAGTCTCCTTGCTCTTCCTTGAACACGCCAGACACATTCTGACCTCAGGGCCTTTGGACTTGCTGTTCCCTTTTCCTGGAGCTGCCTTCCTTCAGATAATCTACATGGTTTGCTTCCTTTCTTCCTGTGGGTCACTGTTAAAATGTCACTTTAGCAGACACCTTCCCTGGCTACCATATCCAAATGGTAAACCCTCCCCACCCCAGTACTGCCTGGCTCCCTTACTGTGATCTGTTTCTATAGCAGACACCTTCCTCTAACATACCGTGCTTATTTATTTTGTGGATTGCCTTTTTGTCCTCTCTTGAGCGTAGAGCAGCTCTCTTCAACAGAGCTTTCTATGCTGGTGGAAATGTTTTATATCTGCTCTGTCTAGTGTATTTGTCACTAACACATGTGGCTATTGAACACTTGAAATTCAACTAGGGAGACTGAGGAACTGAGTTTTTAATTGGATTTAATTTAGATTTAAGTCATCACATGTGGCTAGTGGCTGCCATATTGAATAGCACAGGGCTAGACTATCTGTTCTACAAGGACGGAGATCTTCTGAAAAGGAGTTTAGAAGCATATATGATAAGCCTAAAAAATATTCATAGCCTTTGACTTAGTAATCTCGCTTTCAGAAATTTATCCCAAGGAAAAGTTGTGTGTAGAAGAATGTTCACTCCATTGACATGGATAGTAGTAAAAATCTGGAAATAATCTAAAAGTCCAGCAATAGGGGATTGAGCAAAGCAAGTATAGTGCTTTGGAAATCTGATGGAAATTGAGCAACTTCTTAAATTAACATAGATTAGTAATTAGTGACACGGACAAAATGTCTGTGACATCTTACTGAATGAAGAAGCTAACAAAACTGTGTTTATGTCACAATCCCAATTTTAGGGAAAGTGTATATGATATATATAGTGATTCAAAAGGAAGAAATTCTACAGGTGGAATTTCCTGTGTTTTTTATTTTGGTATGTTTTTCTGTGTATTTCACATCTTCTGCAATGAATGTGTATCACCCAATTGTCAGAAAAATGAAGTAAACCTAACCTTTTGTTAATAAATAGTTTTCACCCTGCATTTCTGATTTGACATTGCCATTTGTAGGTATAGAGTATGGGAACGAAGCTGATGTGAGCCCTTTGCTCTTCTTTTCAGTGATTTAAGTCCTGCCCAGGCTGCTGCTGAGTGTCAACTTCTCTTTTTAAGAGATTCTGTTTCATTGGTTCTTAATTCCTTTTCTGAGCTTTGAGCAACCACGAGAAGGTTCTAATTCTTCCCCTTCCCTCCTAGAATGTGATGCATGGGGAGGTTTGTCCACCATAGAGATGCACAGTGATCAGTGATCACAGAAACTTCCAGCTTTGGGCTGGAAGACTCTTGAGCAGATGACAATCCCACTGAGCTCAGTGACTAGCTACAGTTTCTTTATGCAAAGGTAAGCTCACACAAATATATTCTCACCTCCTTTCCTTTTTACACAAAGAGGTACATACTGCATACTGTTTTGAACCTGGCTTTTTCTACCTAATGAGCTCAGTGGGGTTGTCATCTGCTCAAGAGTCTAGCACTGCATCTCTCCCTCTGAGCTTGGAGGACTTTGTTCTGGGCAGAAGCATCCTCTCCCACTCACAGTCCTGATGACTCATCGGACCTACTGAAGCTTTTGGAAAAGTCCTTCCCTGTGTGCACTGTGGCAATGCCATTCCTCGGCCTGGAGACCTTCATGGTTTGGTTCCCACTCAACTCTCCAGCATCATCTCTCACTGCTGCCCACTTGCACATACACAGTTCCTTGGGGGTTCCCTCAAAACCTATGTCTTTGCCTTTGCATAACCAGTTCTCCTGCCTGGAATTCCATTTCTGCATTGGCTATTGCCTCTGTCCTCCTGAGAACAATTTCTAGAGTTACTTCGTGGTTCAATGCAACTTGATAATGCACTTACCTGTCTCATGGACTGCGCTTGCAGGGAGCATGAAGGAGAGGAAACAAGCATTTGCTAATTCCTTGCAATGTGTTAGGCACTTGAGAAAAGGCTCACAGTTGATCAGAGGAGACAGACAGGTGAGAGGGTCATTACAATGCAGCATGACAAACATCTTAAGTATAGACGAGATGATATGGGAACAGTAATTTCTGCTGGGATGGGATGAGCAGTGAGTAGTTTCAGGTAAAAGGTCAAGTTGGACCTTAGAAGGGAGATAATTTTCATTTTAAAGTAGCTACCTAGCTATATGATAGTGGACCAAGCTCCTTGCCTCTCTGAGCCTCAGTGGCCTTATTTCTAAAATGGGCATCATGACTCATGCTCTGGCCACCTCCCCGGGCCGTTTTTATAAGTCCATAGTATAGAAGGTGCTGTTGATGTCTCTTCCTTGGTATTCTCTGTTCCAGTACATGTGACTCTCTGTCTGAGTGTTGGTGGGTCAGGAGTGCTATAGAGTTAATGAGGATCTTCAGCCAAGATCCTTATTATGGGAGTGGGTAAATAAATACCCCAGTTCCTTCTCCCCGTAGATGGAATAACTTGGAGGAGCACGTCTATACTGGCTCCTAGAGGTCTCCAGGAGGTTGGAGTTTCACTTACCCAAGGTGGTAACTTTCTTGACCATGCATCCTTGACTGACTACCTTCCCCTCCCAGTCTCACTTGCCCAGTCCCCTACTGGTGCTTGCTGGGACCACCTCCTAAATATATTACTTACCCTGGAATCCTGTTCTCAGGTTCTGCTTCTAGGGCACCCAACTGGTTTCCTATGGAAATGTGAGACATTGTTGCCAACCTCTGTCTCTGACAAGCCCTGCCTCTCTCACCCTGTCCCCTCTCTTTCCCTGACTATATCATGTTTTCATGTGGGCTTGGGTTCATGATTATGACAAAAAAAAAAGAGCTTTTGGAGCACAAAACCCATAGACAATAGGAACCCAGAGAACACCTAGGCTCAGCAAAATGCAAAGAAAGGGTGGATTTTATTTTACAGTGTGTGTGGGAGTGATTCTCAGCGGCTGCCACCTAACACCAGTCCATCACCTCATTAGTTCTCCAGCCCTGGGGCGTTTGAAGTTGGCTGCAGTGGGGGTGGGGTGAGAGGGTGGGGGTATGATGGGAGCCAGATCCATGTGTCCTTTGTCGTATCCCCAGTTACTTCAGGCTGGGATGAAAAGAAGGTCTATGCATCTGGCCCTGCCCTCCCTGCCCCTCCTCCCTCCCAGGCCAGGATTCCCCTCCTGGGTGGGGCCTTTGGACGAGGGGCCCAATCTGTGGCTCTCACTCTCTGGCATGGGAAAACTGCTGGCTCAGCCACCCACATCAGCTTCTGCCACTTAGCCAGCTCAGCTCTCCCAGCCAACCTCTCCCAGCCTACTCCCAGGGGCCTAGATCTTTGGAATCAATAAGAATCAACAAACAGCCACTAAGCATCTCCATGGACAGTCGTCGGCCTGCCTTATCTCACAGGGTGAAAAGGGTGTGATCCGTTTTCTTCCGATGAGGAAACTGAGGTTGGAAAATAGGCGTACAAAAATCTTCGCTGGCAGAACTAGCCACCCAGAAACAGCGTCCCCTTGCCAGTGAGGGAGCTGGCAGGACCCAGCTCCGCATCACCTTCCAGCACCCGCTTGCTGGAACCTCATTTTCGAGGTGGCAGCAGAACGTGTGGTATTCCCAACAGCGCCAACATCTGGGGCAGAGGTGGAGGTGGAGTCTTCATTAAAATGCAGTGACTCCATTGGCACCAAAATAAACGTGACATTTATCAGAACCTGCTAAATCTATTCAGCGCTTGCTTCCTTCGGAAGTGCAGGGTTCATGCCGTGGGCCTGGAGAAAAAAGGTCTTTGCTGGTGAGAAAAATGAGCTGGCAAGATGGGAAGTAGAAAGAGAAGAGGGAACATTGGAAAGGGCAGGCTGAGAGGGGGCAAGCCTCAGCCTTGAGTCACTCTCTTCAATGCCGGTGAGTCCTCTGCAAAGGGAAGATAATGATTTTAAGGTAAAAGTCAATCATGTTGGAGAGGATTTCTGTTGCCTGATAAGGAAATCAAACAAAAGTAATCCACTCAAACCTAAACCAGATTAAACTAACCTTTATGGAGCTCCTAGAATGTTGCTGACATTTTTACATATTTCTCGTAATAACCTAGCAAATTACTTTTTATCCCTATTCTACATATAGGGAAACTGAGGTACAGAGATGCTAGATGAGGCACTCAAGATTACTCAGCTAGTGTGTGGCATTCATGAACTGTGCTCTGCCACACCTGGGCGGGGCAACAATGATCTCATAAGTGTGATTTGGAGGCAAGCACTTGATTGGAAGAAAAGAGACTGGCGTCTGAGTCCAGACTTACTATTTGGGTTTGGAAAGTCTTTGCTTGGTAAAACATGGTCCTTAAGTTCCCTTGGTTCTGATCACCTTATGCATGAGCATTTGTATGTTCTTGGTTATTGACCATGGAAAAATCCCAAGCCACCATTCCCAGATCTCTTGCCTGGGCCCAGGTCTCTGGAGTGTAATGGGAAGCTGAATATCTGTTTCTACCTAACAAATGGAAGCAGCATAGGAAAGCACTCTGGTTGCCTGGGTTCCAATCCCAGCTCCGCTGCTTACCAGCTGTGTGACCTTAGGCAAGTTACTTAACCTCTCTGAGACCTTATTTGCATTTTTTTTTGTCATTGTGAGCATTATGAATAATAATCACAGCAAATGTTTAACATTTGCTGTGAGTGATTATTAAGTGTCAGACACTATGTCAAGGGCTTTACATGCATGAGTTCATCTAATCCTCATAATTACCCTATGAAAAAGTTACTTTCATTTTTCTTATTTTAGAGATGAGGAAACTGAAGCTTAGAAACTGTGTTCTTAGATGTGATATATCATGATTCCCAGAAAGCAGTAGAAAGTTCTAGTTCTTGCTTCTTTCTGGTCTCTGTGTTGCTAATTCCTATGGACCCCCCAAACAGCAGACCCAGGAGAGGAGCCAGGAAATGGGAATAGAAAAAATAAAACAACTTCATCTCAGGGAGGAAGTTATTTTATTTTTCTTTGTAAAGACCTGATACCCTGCCAGACCAGAGCTAGCTAAAGCTGTTATTTCAGAGGGGCTCTTTCTCAGGACACCTCAGACTACTCTGGCACATTTTGGGAATCTTTTCTCCTGGGGCCCCTGGGGGCTTCAGGTGGGTGGATGAGCATACAGTTTGCCTAAAGAATAGTTGCTGGGTCCTGTGAGACTTGCTGTGAATCTGTCTCTTAACCAGGCATCTGAGAGACAGTTTATAGAGAAGAGTTCATGATTACGATTAGAACCTGAATTACCAACCCTCATGGGCTACTCCATGCTTGGCACTGCACTAGAAGTCTTTGCTTAGTGATATAATTATTTTCCCCATTTTTCAGAAGTGGAGACTGAGGCTTGATTACCCCATCTGCAATGGGCTGAGAGCAAGAGTATAATCAATGACCTTGTCCTCTCTTTCCTCCTTGCCAGCGTCCTTTCTTACCCTAAATGGTTAACAGTGAGTAGATTAAGAGCAAGTGTTAAGTGCAATTATCGCAGAACAGTTAATACATAATTGCATATTTTTGTAAACAAGCTTAGAAGCTTTTTCATTGACCTCTCTGTGGCTCTGTGGTTTTGCAGATAAATTATCTTTCCTTTTACACTCTAATTTTCACTGGGAGCAATGGCTATGCCACTATTGCTCTTGCAGCCCCTACTCTCTCAGGGCTGTTCCTGGTGACTGTGTGTCCTGGCACAAGCTCACCCAGCCATGCGATGTGTGTATGTGCCCATGGGCCTCTCTGTGGCCATGGCAGAGTTAACAACACTGCAAACCCAGACAGATTCTGCTGAGAACTTCTGGGTGAGGGTAGGGATCCCCTTGGATGTAGGGAATAGCTCATGCTGGAAGGAGTAAAGAATTGGGAGTTTCCCTTCATGGGGGCTGGTATGGTTTGGCTTTGTGTCCCCACCCAAATCTCATCTCAAATTGTAATCCCCGTATGTCGAGGGAGGGACTTGGTGGTAGGTGATTGGATCGTGGGGTTGGTTTCCCCCAAGACATTCTCATGATAGTGAGTGAGTTCTCACGAGATCTAGTTGTTTGATAAGTGTCTGATGGTTCCTCCTTTGTTCTCTCCCCTGTCACCTAGTGAAGAAGGTGTCTGCTTCCCCTTCTGCCATGATCGTAAGTTTCCTGAGGCCTCCCTGGCCATGATGGACTATGAGTCCATTAAACCTCTTTCCTTTATAAATTACCCAGTGTCAGGTATTTTTTATAGCAGTGTGAAAACGTACTAATACAGGGATCATTCATTCATTCTACAGATATTTGTTCATTGAGAACCTTCATGTGCCAGGTTCCCTGGGGAAATAGCCCTGAGCAAGGCAAATCTGGTTACAGACTGGCCAGGAATTGTTCTCAAACTATATTTAGTATTTCAGCAAGTCGCCATCAGGCCACCCAAGTTACCTGAAGCATGGAGCTTTGAGGCCGGGCGTGGTGGCTCACGCCTGTAATCCCAACACTTTGGGAGGCTGAGGCTGGAGAATCGTGAAGTCAGGAGATTGAGACCATCCTGGCTAACACAGTGAAACCCCATCTCTACTAAAAATACAAAAAAATTAGCCGGATGTGGTGGCAGGCGCCTATAGTCCCAGCTACTTGGGAGGCTGAGGCAGGAGAATGGTGTAAACCCAGGAGGTGGAGCTTGCAGTGAGCAGAGATCGCACCACTGCACTCCAGCCTGGGCAATAGAGCGAGAATCTGTCCCAAGAAAAAAAAAAAAGCATGGAGCTTTGCTTGGAGGGAAAATTATACCATCTTGGTGGGGTTACCTTACTGGTCAGAAAACTCTGGATGGTTATGAATATTTGAAACTGGAAATGAATGAATGATTACTTAAAATATTTAGGGTGTTGTTAGATAAACTCTTTTGAAATATGGGTAGCTTGGAGAAACTCTGTAATGGGTTCAGTTGTCACCATAGGGGATCCTGGGGTCCACCTTCCTCCTGTCCTTTTCCCCAGACTATATGCTTCCTGGCAGACCTGTGGTGGGGCTAGGCCTCCTCAAATGTTCCTGCTGCTGCTGCTGTTAGCAGTAGGCAGTGAGAGGTAGAGGGGACTTGGGCCAAAGCTGTCCCCCATTCAGAAGCCTGTTCCACTGTCTCATTCCACTGCAGGCTCTGACTCCCCTTGCTGCATCCACCAGTCCCACTGCCCTATTTTCCTGTCTTCTTCCATGTTGTTGGACCCTGGATCTAGGCCACACGGAAGTCGCTGCACCGCCTCCCTCAGTTATATTTGGGGCCTTTGCTATGTCACAAAAGAGGTCCTCAGTTGGGAGCTCAGTGGGGTTGACTTCACCTCTGCAGCCCCCTCCCACCAGCACTGCAAACTCCTCAGACACTGCAGACAGGGAGAGGAAGCCTAAGGAGCAACATTCTCCCAGCCCTGTCTCTAATCTGCTGCATGCTGAACCAAGTAGAAACCCACCCCAGGAGACCGAGGATGCAGTGTGCTGGGTGCCAGCCAGGCAGGTGGAATAATTGCAGGCCTGGTTGAGTGGTGGCTTGGCCCAGGTGTCTTAAGTTAAGAGATCAGGGCAGGACTGGGTTCCCTGGCTGCCAACTGCATCCTAAAAGACTGAGGATCTTCCTGGACTCAACAAAAGGCCGTATCTCTTCCCAGGATATGTGGCAGCAGGGTTAAGGCATGAGCTCTCTCTTTGGGATCTACAGGTAGTCATTAAGAGTCCCAGTTCTAGTGCCCATTGGTTCCTGCAAGTCAATTTGTTTTTCTGTGAAGAGAAATACACCCCCCCTCTACCTCACAGAGTCATGGATGAGGAATTTGGGGGGAAACTGTGGAGGGCTGTGTGCACGTGAGGAGTGGTGTGTGATTACGGTCATATGGTAGAATAGGTGAGCTCTGGAGTCAGACTGTTTAGGTTCAAACCTGGTTCCACTACTACTGTATGACTGTAGATGAGTGGCTTAACTTCTCTGTGCCTCAATTTCTCATCTATGCAATAGGGATAATGATAGTCTCTAATTTATAGGGTAGTTGTGAGGATGAAAAGACTTGGGTTAATTCATGTAAAATGCTGAACACAGTGCCTGGTGCACAGTGTTTAGGAAATAATGATGCTGGTGGTGGTGATAGTGGGCTGGTGGTCATGTCAATGATGAAACAAAGAGAGTATATAGATACAGACCCTGATGTCTTTGTGAATGGTGAAGGGCACTTAACCATTCCAAATCTCCTCCCTTCATCTTTGGCCTTCACCTGACTCTGGCCAGGTGGGCAGCTCATTGGGAAGTGAATGACAAGTCTTATCCCATAGTGGATGACTTTGGGGAGGCAGTGCCAGGCAGGTCCCAGCCAAAGGAGATGTGAGGAGGACCATGCTCCTTGGGGCCTGTTTTCCCTGGATTCTCTGCTGGGTCAGTGACTGGTACTGAGCCTGTGACCTGTGCTAGGACCCTCAGAGGGGCCACTCTGCCTGTCAGAACCAGCACAAAGCCCCCTGTGCAGGTACCAAGCTGGGATAATTGGGGAATCATGGAGCCAAATTAGAAGAGCTTAGGCATAATTGAGAATTCTTCTGCCTATTTGATACTAAAGAGCTGATCTGGGCCGACATCTGGGGAAGGGTTCAGAGTGCTTTTGATTATGAAGTGTTTTTTTTTTTTTTTTTTTTTTTTTTTTTGAGACGGAATCTTGCTCTGTTGCCAGGCTAGAGTGCAGTGGTACGATCTCAGCTCACTGCAACCTCTGCCTCCCAGGTTCAAGCAATTCTCCTTTGTGTTTTAAGTGGCAGAGGAAGAGCCTCTGGACTCCTCAAAGCAAACCCTCTGTGGGGTGCACTCTTTTCCATGAGGCCTCATTTCCTGAGGAAATGCCTCCCAGTTCTATCTCTGGCCAGACAGTGACTGCCAGATTCCCGGGCTTGGGTGACAAGAATAAGACGGCGGTCTTGGAGAAAGAAGGGACTGGGTGGGGGTCCTGGAGGGAGGAGAGAAGGACCCCTTTTAAGTTCCAGGGACCACTGGACTATCCCATTCCTTTTAGAGGGGCTCCCTTTGGCCTGCTCCAGTCTGGGCAGGGTTTCCCGGCATCTCATCATTCCCTGGGTGATAGGCACCTGCCGCTCCCTAAAAACAAAACAATGAACCATCGTGACAGCCACAGCTCACCTGCTTTGAGGGCTTTGTATGGGCTGGGGACTGTGTCCCAGGTTCTACCAACATTATCACTTCATTGACATACTGTTCATCTGCCAGTCTTTTGCCAGTTTGGCTTGAGTGATAAGAAGGTATTAATTACCCTGGGGTGTGGAAGCCAGAATTTCTGCACAAGCCAGAGGGGGTAGTGTTGTCCAGGACTGGAATGCCCATCCTGATAAGTTCCTCTGCCCCCATCTTCCCTTCCTCTTATGCCTGTAACTGTCCATCCAGACCTCTCCTTTTCATGGAGTCTTGCTTGGCCCCAGTGTCTCTGCCCTTCTGTGTCTCTCCCTGTCTATGGGCTCTCTGCCCCATTCTGTCCTGACTTTGGTCATCCGACTTCTCCCCCTGCTGTCAGTTCCTCCCCTCGGGTTCTCTGCAGGGACAGGAGGCACTTGGTCTGCTGAGATCAGCAAACGCCTCATACTCTGTCCACAAAACACCAACTGTGGTTCCTCTCCCCCTTCTCGGAGGCCTCCAGTTGCCTCTCACGCCAGTTCCTGAGTCCTCAGCCCCATCCAGGTTTCCTGAGAAAGTTGGCGTTGTGGTGGTCCCGGCGGGTGGGTTGGGCAGTGGCTAGGCTGGATTCTTATGGGAAAGCGAGTGTGTGTGTTCTCAGCCTGTGGTGACACGGCCCCCACCTCTCATGGGCCCTGCTGCCTACTCAGCCTCCCTGGCCACAGACCACCTGGGTTGCCCCACGTGGAGAGAAGTCAGGACCTGAAAGTGAGGGAAGGGGAGGGCTGTGGTCCATGGAGGGGCACTGGAGTGAAAACCACGCATTTCCTCCTGGAAAGTCCTTTCCTGGGCTCCCAGCTTGGCCCAGGATGCAGGGAGGGGTGAGAATCAGTGCCTGGGCTTCCTCCATGGGGCAGGGAGAGCAAGACTTGGCACCAGTCACTGCCCTGGCTGTGTGTCCCCTGGCCACTTCCCTCGCCTCTTTGAGGCTCCTGCCCTGAGCTGCAATAGTGGTGGGAAAAATACTGGAAATGTGAGTCTTTTTCTTTCGTGTGCTCTCTGAGCACAAGCTGTGGCGTTAGGTGGGTGTGCAAGAAGGGGCAGCCTCCAATTTCTTATCTTGCTTTGCTCCTTCTTTGCTTCCCATCAAATTATCATCAAGTAGCTCCTGAGTCCCAGGCCTGCCTTCTAACACATGCAACACGGGGGAATTGTGCCACACGAGTGAGACACGTCCAGGCCTTCCGGGAGGTCTCGGTTAATATAAACACAACAACAACAACAACAACGACAACAACAACACAAATTAGAAAAAAATGCCTTACAAGCTTGGGAGCTTGTCAGAAATGTAGAATCTCAGGCCTTGTGGCAGACTTACTAAATGAGAATCTGCATTTAAATAAGATCCCTGGGTAATTCAAATGACATTGAACTACAGGTCTTGGTGTCTAGTTCTGGTCCTAGTTTCAACCTGGCTTCACTATTTACTAGCTGGATGATCCGGGGAAAACTTCTCTGGGTCTCAATTTCCTAGTCTGTAAAATGAGCAGGATAATAAAAATTTATGCCCTGCAGTCATTGTGAGAATTACATAAGACACTGTCCTGAAAGCAGAAGCTGAGAACCCCAGGAAGCAGCTAGTCAATGTGAATGTGACCAGGTTGTAGCTGAGTGTGGTTTCTGCAGCCCTCTGGCCTTGTGGATTTCTACTGATCTTTAAGAAGGACTGAGTCTCTCACTCACATATGGCAGTAGTCCCAGAAGGGGTGAGGTTCACAGGTCCTAGAGCCAGTGTTCCTGTTTCAAATCCAGTGTTTGCTTTTTACTACTGGGTGACCTTAGGCAGGTCACTCTCCTGAGCCTTTGTTTGCCTACCTGTAAAATGGGGCTGTTGTGAGGTTTGCCTGAGCTAGTACAGGCACTGAGAACTCATACTTAGTGAGTACTGGCAACAGGTTTCTTACAATCCTTGCTTCTCTTAGTCACCTCTGGCTCCTGTTTCCTGATTTTTCTGATATCTCACTTTTATTCCTCTTCCCTTTGTCCTGGCCAGTCCCTGATGTCCCCAAAGCAGAGGGTGATCAAATGTCCAGATATGCCAGGGATGGTCATAGCTTATGCGTTTTGTCCCATTGTGTTACCTCCCCTCTCACTTTCTGAAATGTCCCAGTTAGGTGACCCTATCAAAGCCCCCCTCATGAAGGGCAGTTGTGTTTGCAACACTATTTTTTTAAAAAGGTTTATTGAGATGTAATGAACATAGAACAGATTGCACAAATTTAAAGTGTATACTTTGAAAAGTTTTGACAGATATTTGCTTGTGAAACTATCACCACAATCAAGATAATGAACATGTCTATCACCTCCCAAGTTTGGGAGGACTTTTAAGAGAGACCCAGGTGCAGTGTGGCAGGTCACACAATGGGACCAGTCCAGCCCAGCTGGTAGCATCATGCTCTCAGGAGGTCTAAGGCCTTCCCAGCCCAGGGAATTCTCAGTTGTATGCTCTCCTCATCCTTCCTTCTCTTCTCCCTCTTGGCCATCTCATTCTCCTTCTCCCAACATCTAAAAATTCTCATGCGGATCTTCCTTTCTTTCCCAGCCAGTGGTTCTCAAACTTCTGTGTCCATGACAGTCATCATCACTGTTTGTCAAATATGCAGATTACTGGACCCCACCTTGCGGAATCAGACTCTCTGGGGGTGAGTCTGTGATACTTCATTTCTCACAAACATCTCAGGTGACTGATGTGAATGTCAAGCACATCCTAGCTATGTCCCCCCTCCCATTTATTTATTTATTTATTTATTTATTTATTTATTTATTTGAGATGGAGTCTCGCTCTGTCGCCCAGGCTGGAGTGCAGCGGCACGATCTTGGCTCACTGCAACCTCTGCCTCCCAGGTTCAAATGATTCTCCTGCCTCAGCTTCCCAAGTAGCTGAGACTACAGGTGTGTGCCACCATGTCCGGCTAATTTTTGTATTTTTAGTGGAGATAGGGTTTCATCATATTGGCCAGGCTGGTCTCGAACTCTTGACTTCAGGTGATCCACCCACCTCGGCCTCCCAAAGTGCTGGGATTACAGGCTTGAGCCACGGCGCCTGTCCTCTTTTATTTAAAATAACCTACATAGTGATGGATTGATAGTTCAGCAAACGACCATGGCACATGTTTACCTATGTAACAAATCTGCACATACTGCACATGTACTCCAGAACTTAAAATTTAAAAAAAAAAAAACCCAAATAATTCATCAGAGTGTTATGCTAAACAAAGAAAAGGTTTCTCGTTAGTGGAATGTATTAGTTAACTTGTGCTGCAAAACAAAGCACCTAAATGGGAATGGAGTGTCAGAGATGGCCCCTCATTCTCCATGCCCTCTCTCCACGAGGTCTGCCGTTATCCAGGCATCCAGCCTAAGTTCTTTGCAATACAGCATCTAGCTTACCAGGGAGCAAAAGCCGAAGCTGCTGGGCTTCTGAAAGGCTAACCTGGAGTGGGAACATTGCAACTTTCATCTCATTATGTTGATTAAAACAAGTCCCAGGACCAACCCAGAGTCAAGGGGAGGGAAAATAGACATGCTTTCTTGACGCGAGGTGCAGCAGGTGTGTGCAGGGATGGAATTGTTGGCAGACACACTGCCACAGAGGAATTCTGCTGCCAGTTTTTGAACTACAGTTCTCCCCCTTCAGTAGAGTAACTGTCATCAGTACTATTCGTAGTAGTATCTGGGCTATACAGAAGGGACTATAGTAGAAGGGAGGCATTGCTACCTCTGTCTGGGAAAGGAGAGGATGGCTCCACTGCATAGGTTAAATGAGAAGTGATTGTGGGTGGAAAGTGAGGGGAAGAGGGACTGGCAAGAACAAAGGCCTGGGGGCCTGAGATTATCCACATGTAAGACAGCAGGGAATGAAAAGGCCACTCAAGGAGGCCTTCCAGGCTTCCTGGTGTCTACAGGCAGGCCTGAGGTTCCAGGGATGACCAGGGTGGAGGGGGTCTGCAGGGGTGTGCCAGCAGTGTCCCCCACCACTGTACCTCAGCACAGACAGACAGAGAGAGAGAAGCCTGAGGTTCCCACCAGGAACACAAGAGTTCAAAGGGCAGGGGTCTCAGGCATGAGAGGGTGGGACCAACTGGTTTCTGGGGAGCATGTCTAAGCCATCACTCTTGAACTATTCGGGGCAGGCAGCTTCATTTTCAATAGCATTCTCCTCACTTTCATTTGTGAGACCAATTACAGAGCATTTTGCACCACAATTACTGCCGTTAAAACCTCTCAGTTCCATTTGGTGAATTTTAGTGGTAATTGAACAGAGGAAGCCATCACACAGGAGATTGTCCAATTGAATCTGCCCAAGCACTGAACTGTGAATTCCAGTCCTCCCAAAGCAGTCACATGGTGCCCAGGTGGAAGCCGCTTGCTTCCCTCCCATGGGGATCTTGCCCTGGCCCACGTGAGAGACCAGCTCTACATGGAAGGGTGATGGGAGGTGCCTCCAGCCAGGGACAGCTGTGCAGTACCAGATTTTAGGGCGTAGGTTAGGGATGGGGCTGGAGTGGCAATTTCAAGACTTGGGAACCTGAAGGTTTTGATGTTTCAGAGTTGGGAGTGTGACTGGATTCATGCCTTCATTTATTATTTATAGAACAAATACTTCTGTAGCACTTACCGTGCACTGGCCACTCTTCTAAGTGCATTGCAAATATTAGCTTCTTTAATCCTCATAGCAATGCCATGGTTAGTCATCTTGTGATTGTTCCCATCTGATGGATGAGGAAACTGGGGCTCAGAGAGGTTAGTTAAATTGCTCGAGGTCACGCAGCCAATAAATAGCAGGACAATTTGACTCCAGAGCTTCTCTTCTTGTTTTCTTTTTCTCTTGTGGTTTCCTTCCTTGATGTTTAGGGAAGGCTTATAAAAATTCCTAAGTATGTTGGAGGAGCTGAGTGAAGGGATCTGGCCATCCCTAGGCTGTGGTAACAAAGGAGAGGGGTAACAGAGCCTGGAAACCTGCTTGATGGTGGGAGCAGGAATCAAACTGAAATCCTTAAGGAGGAGGAGAGACTTAGGGGACAGAGTTAGGATTGGGTGGTATAGGAGCCACACCTCACCCAGAGGCTCTTTGCCCAGATCCCAACTACAAAGTTCGGGTTTTGCTTTCGCAGAAAAGGCCATATTCCCTGATCTGTGTGATAACTGTTCCAAGCCTCCAGCAGACATGCTGGACCCCAGAGTGAGAATGAAGGATGGTAAGCCATCTCTGTCTCCATTGCTTCTGATTCCTTTGTACATGTAAAGCCAGATGAATCAGGACACCAACTCTGTGCCTTGAACATCTACTGATGAGAAAACAGGCTCAGCAAGGAAATGTCATTTACCCAAAGTCATGTGGCCAATGTATGGGAGGGCCAGGCTTCAAACTCAGTTCTGTCTGATTCTCAAATCCTTGCTCTATTCGTTGCACCCAACTTCCTGCTTCATCAGGACAGAAACAAGTCACTCACACAACTGCTGGGGATGGACCCAAAGATACCATCTGTGAGGGCCTCACTAACCTGCTATGGGAACTGTCTGTCTACTCTGCTAGGAGCTCTGTTTGAGCCTGGACTTGGTCTGAATTATCTTTAAATCCACCCCAGGGCTTGGTAGGTCAGTTAAAAACAGACAGGGCCATACTGGAATCTCAAAACCATGGCTGGAGAAAAGTCCTTTCCTTGAACTTGGGAGTTTCTGCTTAAATCCTTCCTGGGTGGCTCAGCCCCTTCTTGAGTAGCCTGGGCTGGCTTCACCTACCATACCCCACTCTGGGGAGCACTGTTGAGGTCACATTTGGCTAAAAAGGATCAGGGGACTCTTTTCAGGAAGCGGCAGGAAAGCAATTGGGTTTGGTCTTTCCTACTATGTAAAGATGGTAATCCCACCTGTTTCCTGTAACTAGCAGGCCAGTCTCAAGTTGGGAGCTCTGCTTGGAGTTTACCTCTGTGATAGTTGGCAGGGACTGGGCTAGGGTCAATGGCTTAGGGCAAGCCTGCCTCTCGGGGCAGGTCAAGTGCCAAACCTCTGGAGTCTAGCCTGGGAAGGTTAAGGGACAAAAAAGGTCCCCTATGTCTTCAGATCAGTAGTTCTCAAAACTTTAATGGCATCAGAGTCACCTGGAAAGCTTAATAAAACAGAGACTGTGGCTGGGCGCAGTGGCTCACGCCTGTAGTCCCAGCACTTTGGGAGGCCGAGGTGGGTGGATCACCTGAGGTCAGGAGTTTGAGACCAACCTGGCCAACATGGTGAAACTTTATCTCTACAAAAAATACAAAAATTAGCCTGGTGTGGTGGTGGGCGCCTGTAATCCCAGCTACTCAGGAGGCTGTGGCAGGAGAATCACTTTAACCCAGGTGGCAGAGGTTGCAGTGAGCCGAGATCATGCCACTACACTCCAGCCTGAGTGACAGAGTGAGACTCTGTCTCAAACAAAACAAAATAAACAAAAACAAACAAGAAAACAGAGATTGCAAGGCCTCAGCTTCAGAGATGCTCATTCAGTAAGTCTGGATGGGGCCTGAGAACTTGCATTCTAATAGGCTCCTAGGTGATGCTGATGTGGCTGGTCCGGGGACCAGACTTTGAGAATGATTACGTTGGACATTTTTCTCTTGACTCCTCCCTTGTGGGGTGTGCCCCAGCAGGCACTGGGCTGTATTCCTACCCCCCACCCCCCACATGCTCCAGCTTGCTGCTGGTGGCGTGTAGGGTGACAGCCAGGGCCAGGGAGGATCAGGTAGGAGCACCAAGCTGATGAGGAATTTGTAGAAAGAAGCTGGGGACAAGCTACAGATGATTATTGGAGGCAGCCATGATGCTCACCACCAAGCAGTGACCAAATCGGAGACAAAGACTCCACTGAGGGCTCTAGAAAACTCTTCAGATGCAAAGCTGAAAGGCTGTGGGGAGCAGTGGAATGAGTACATACTTTGAAGGCTCTGCCACTTTCTGGCTGTGTGCATGTGTGATTTTGAGTAAATTACTTCTCTCTCTGCCTCAGTTTCTTCATCATTCAAGTGGGGTGAATACCACTTTCTATGATTGTTGTCAGGAGGTAATTGAGATTACAAATGAGAGCGCTCTTGGTACAATGCCTGTCATTAAACGCAGGGTCTTTCCAATTTCCTTCTCTATCCTAGAAAGGTCATCATACTGGCTTAGTATGACTCCCGTCTCTCTATCCGCTTCCACCTGTCCTCTCCGGCCACTGGACCATCAGCCTACATTATCATAAAAAAGAGCGAGATTTTAATTTGTAGAATGTTTCTTTCCTTCTTTTTCCTTTTTTTTTTTTTTTTTTTTAAGAAAAGCCTAATTAGGAAGCCCGTTAAATGCCTGCAATTCCAATATAATTCTATTAAATTCTCCCTGTAAAGTTAATGTTACAGACTTTTTAACAGATGTTTTAATTAGGCATTGTTATTAAAGAGAATACTGTAGAAATTAAAACCAGACCCTAAATGGGGGAAGAAAGGCAGTTTTCTTGTGCTGGGTAAATGGTGGCAGCCGCCCAGCAAAGAGCTGTTGGCAGCAGGTCATGAAAAACATGCACAAAAGGAGAGGGAATACTTGGCGCAATCCGCATTGCTCAGCAAGAGGGAAAAATACCCGCGCCTGGTCCACTCAGCCAGCACAACCTCGAGCCCAGCCAGCTTGGGAAACGGGGAGAGAAGCCAGGAAGGTTAGAGACCCCCTGGCTCAGCTTGACAGGTTTTGGGGTCCGTTCCTATTGTGGTCATTCCATTTAGGTCCATGTCCTCTGACCCTCCTTGGCAGCGCACGAGGCTGGGATTACCCTTACCCATTTTACAGATGAGAAAACAGGCTCAGAGATATCTGATCATCTTCCCAGGTAGACACAGGAATGGACAGAGCTAGAAGTTGAATATGGGTTTTCTGCTATGTGGTGCTGGCTTGTTTCTCCAACAGTGATAACAATCTAGTGCATATATATATATATATACACACATATATATATATATACACACACACATATATATATATATAGAGCCTGAGCTTTGGGGACAGAAAGATCTAGTTTAAGTCTCAGCTTTTCTTTTCACTGGCGATGTGTCCTTAGACTATTTGCTTAATCTCTCTGAGCCTCAGTTTTCTCATCTGTAAAATGGGAAAAATAATAGACCCTATTAATTCATGGAATTCAAATGAAATATTGCGTCTAAGGGCACCAAGCACAGGGCCTGGCAGATGGCAAGTGCTCACGGAGTGCTCATAGATATGATGAAAGCTTCAGCCAGCAAGTGCAGAGCTAGAGCTCCAATCCAGATGTCTGGTCCAGAGTCTGCCCTTTCTGTGGCACCATACTGGGTGGTCCAGCCAGCCCTCACTGTGGGCTAAAAGACCTGATTGTTGTTTGAGACTCAGCTGATGGCCACCATCTAGAATTCTTAAAACCAACAGTGGTTTCTGCATTCGTTGCTACTGTCTGTGCCCTGCTATCTGGAAGGCAACCTCACCTTTGATGCCAGCCAAATGAGGGGTCGCCCAATGTGTGGCTGGCTCAGGTAAGCCATCCTGCCACTGGGGATGGGAGTCATTGGTTGTCATGAAGACCCTAAGTGAGACATCCAGCTCCTTCTGAGATGGGCCACCCAACTCCAGATGGCTCCTCTAAGGAGGCAGGAGGAAGGGGTGAGGTTGGAGAGACCTGGGTTCGAATCCTGTCTTCTTTGATAGCAACAATGAAGCCACTGGCTGCTGTCATGGGCCTCCACTCCTGAGTTTGCGTTTTGCTGTCTCCTTCTCTTGGGCATTGAGCCAAGGGCCTGGGTGAGGGTGAGCGCTCCCAGGAGGCACTGAGGCTACTGAGATTCCCTCTGGTGCCTCTGGTGACATGCTCAGATTTGCCTTTTCTAGGGGCTAATTTTCCTGTCCGCTCTCCAAGTCTGTCAGCCTGGGATTATTCAAATGATGTTTATTTCTGTCCTGTGACCCAGATAGATCTGCCACGAGTACTTTTGTGAGAGCTTGGAAGGAAGAAATGACAGAAAGCGAGGCCACTGTGTGGGTCTCATCCATGGGCCCCCTCCCAGGAAGCTCTGCAGACTCCTGCTTGTGTCCACTGGAGCTGCCCCCCATTTCCCTCCCCTCTTGCTGCCTCTGTTATCACCATGCAAGTCATCCTTCTGGGCCATGGGGAGGCCGGGGTGCCTCTTGCTCAGGATGGCCTTTCTTGGGGTTGTTATTATGAGATCCCCGAGGTGCCAGGCAATGTACTGCCTGACAGTCAGTAGGTGCCCCATAGTTGCTAGATGTTGAGGGACAACTTCATCCCCCAGTCCAGGCCTCCTGATCCTTTTGTTTCAAGGATGTGGAACAGGTTTTCTCAGCCACCCCTCTTTATAGGCAGGAAGGTACTATGAAAAGCATGCACCTGAATTTCAGTCTCACCTCTTACTAGCTGGGTGAGCTTGAGCAAGTGGCTCAGCCTCTCTGAACCTGAATTTTCTCATCAGTGAAGTGGGGAAGGTAATAGTGTCCAGGCCCGGGGATACTGATGAAGATGAAATGGGACAATGTTCCTGAAAGCATCAAGTATGTAGAGTTTGGTTATAATAGGGGGTGTGCAGAGCAGTTATTGCGTGTGTGCACATGTGTCACGTAAGTTACCTCTAGAGAATGGGTCTGAGGGTTGCTTCTTTTCTCTCCAGTTTAAATGTTTTTTAAACCATAGCCCTGTATTATTTTTTAATTAAAAGAAAAAAACAGCAAAATAACCACTGCAGAAACTGCTGGTGGTTTTGAGAACTCTGGTAAATGGCAATCAGCTAATTCTCAGACAACAGTCAGGTCATTTAGCCCAGGGGGTGGGCTGGCTGGGCCATCTCTCCGGTTGGGGACATTGACCCTGCTTTGGGCCCTGAGCAACTGAGTTTGAACCCTGGCTTTGTGATTTATCAGCCATGTGACTTCAGGTGAGGTTTCTCAGCCTCAGTTTCCTTGTATATAAAATGGGAAGAACAGAAGCTACCGGTAGGGCTGTTTTTGGGGAACTGAGAATGGACGTGAGGCATCAGGGCAAGGATAGATATGCCAGATAGGTAGCAATTCTGATGACCTTTGGGTTTTCCCTTTGCTGCCTTTCCCCCAGGAGGCTGGAGTTCCATGCCTCACCCTGAGGTCAGGTGAGGGCGTGGAGGAATAACTCTGGGCCACTAAATTTGATGGGTGTTGTTCAGTCTTCCTTTTACTTGACATGAGCAGCATCCGCACTGCCAACGTCTCAGTTCCTGCGACCCCCTCTTCTTCCCTTAACATTTCCTAAGTCTCCATGTGAGAAGGGAAGGAAGTTGGGGCTAGGCTGGCCTATGTGAGTCCCAAGTAGCTGGGTTGGAAGTGTGGGAACTTTCCTCACCATGAGAACCTGCAAGTGTAAGTCATCTGGAATAGTCTGTACATCCATCAGAAAGGATCTGGTTGAATAAGTCGCACAGCCATCTCCAGAACCGCACAAACATGTTACAAGTTGGACCATGTCTTTGAGACAGGCGACATATTCCACATCAGATTAAATGGAAAATAAACAATTAGAAAATAGCATTTATAGTATAGTCTCATTTTTAAAAAAATATGAGATAAAGCAATCCTTGGAGTAGCAGAGATTAAGAACTTTTCTTCTTATTTAATCTGAATTGTAAACTTGTATTAATGATATCGAGAACTACAGTAACAACAATAATAAAGTTTTTTAAAAATATGAAAAGCAGATTTATTCATAATTAGCAAAACTTGGAAGCAACCTTCAGTAGGTGAATGGATGAATAAACTATGGTACACCCAGACAATGGAATATCATACAACCATAAAAAGAAATGAGCTATGGAGCGTTAAGACATGGAAGAATCTTAAATGCATATTACTAAGTGAAATAAATCAATTGGAAAAGGCAACAAACAATGTGATTCCAACTCTGTGACATTCTGGAAAGAGAAAAACAATGGAGACAGTAAAAAGATGAGTGGTTGCCAGGGGTTAGGGGAGGAAGGGATGAATAGGCAGAGCACAGAGGAGTTTTAGGGCAGTGAAAGTACTCTGTGTGATACTATAATTGTGGATACACCTCATTTTTCCAAATCCACAGAATAGGCAACACCAAGAGAGAACCCTCTTGTAAGCTGCGGACTCTGGGTGATAATGACATGTCAATGCAGGTTCATCAATTGTAGCAAATGTACCACTGTGCTGCAGGATGTCAGTAGTGGAGGTTGGGCTTGTTAAGGGGGTGGGAGATACATGGAAACCCTCTGTACTTCCTGTTCAGGTTATTAAAATACGAAAAGACCTTGCTCAGTCAAGTGCTGAGAGGGATGAATCAGGGTGCCTGGGAGGCTGGCCCAGTCAGGGGACTCCAGAGAGGATCAGGAGCCAAGAGCTGAACCTGAATGGTGAGCCTTAGGGGCACAGGGCCAAACCTTCTTCCCCTCCTTGCCAGGTTCGTTGCTTGTAGCCCTCTGTGTAGGGCAGATGCCATTTAAGACTGAACTTGAATCCCAGCTCCATCATCTCTGCTGTGTGACTCTGAACAAGTGACCTCATCTCCCTAAGCCTTAAAGTCTCAACCTGTCAGTTGGGCATAGTGATGTTCCACAGAGTTGATGTGAGTTACGTGAGGTCTTATATGTGAAATGCCCTGGATAGTTCTTGGTTCAGAGTGAGAGCTTAGGTCTGGGCGGGGCTGTATGAACCACCAGTGTGGGGAAGGTGGGCAGCCCCTTCCTGGTCTGCCAGCCTTGGAGCCCCTGAAAGCTTCCCCAAGTGCTCTTCCAGGTCCAACCAGAGGCCCTTCTGTTTGATGGGTATGTGTCACACTCAGCTCTGCCTGTCATCCTGTTGACAGAAGCTTCAAAGAAGTCTCTTTCAAGTTCTACAGTACCTTGAGAGAGGTTCCAAAATACTTTATGTGGCATGGAGGCCCACTGTTTCACAGGGGGGCACAATGAGACATTTCTGAGCTGCAAGCTGGCCCTGTGCTGAGAATTAGGTGGGGTTTTCTCTTTTTGATTCATCCTCTTCTCCCAGCTGAGGCTTGTTTTCCTTGAGACCTGAGACCCACTTTCTGCCCTCAGTGATGCCCTGATCCAAAGGAACACAGCTTTACTCGCCTTTCAGGCTATGCGTGAGTCCAGGGTCATAATGACCTTAGCTGGACCCCAGAAAGCTGCAGAGAATGCTGCCCATGCCTTGCATTTGAACTAACAGAGGGGCCAAAGCACAAATCCCTGGCTTGTGTCAGGTCCAAGAGAGGCGAACTGGCCTCGTGCACATTGGGCCACAAGGGGAGCTGGAGAAAGATGCAGATCCCTGGGCCTTACCCTCCAGAGGTTCAAGTTCTGGACGTCTGGGATTCTGCTTCTTAAACCAGCTCCTCAGGTGATTCTAATGCAAATATCTCCATGCCATTCTTCGAGTGACACTAATATAGTGGATATTGCAAGGGCTTAGACCTAGGCAGACCTGGACCTAAATTTTATCACATCAGCTGTGTGACCTCATTCATATTTATTCACCTTTCTGAGCTCCACTTTTTGCATCTGTAACATGCCCTTGTTTGAAAATAACACGACGGAGTATTCTTTAAGTTCCAGGCATAATGCTAAACCCTTTGCATCCTCTCATTTGATCCCTATGGTAGTCCTCAAGTAGGAACTATTATTTTTGAACTCTGGAAGCCTCACTCAAGACCACCCACCTCCCCTTGTTTTTAACTGTGATGCTGAGTCTCAGTGGAGTTAAGTATCTGTAGAGTACATATCACAGTGCTGGGCTTATTGCAGGTGCTTGATAAGCACTCACTGCCCTCACCCCCAGCCAATTGCCTCAGCACTGAATGGGTTAGGAGCTGTCAGGGATCTGACATGGAATGGGGCTTGCAGGGCCTGGAGGGGCTCAGAGCCCAGGGTACAACATCAATCCATCAGTGAGAATTCACCAAGGCTGTTAAGCCCTGGTGGAGGTGACCCCAGCAAAGGAAGCAAGACATACATCCTGTGATTGCGTTGTTGGGATAATTTTCCCAGCGAATAAAGAGAGAGAGGAGGAGCCTTCCAGATGGGAAGCCTTACGAGGGAAGGCTCCGCAGGGAACTGAGGACAACTCCACTAGATTGGGGAAATCTCAGGGTCTATGATTCTTTTGGATTTTTCAGAAGTCATCCTCTCTCCTTATTCTTCCCTGCTTAGTCCAGTTAAGCCTCTTCTAGGGAAATACTGCATTCTTGTTATTGGTAAATGAAGATGGATTTATTGACACAATATAAAGCCAACTCACTTTATCAGCAATAAAACAAATCATACTGAAAAGAGCAAAGAGAGAAAAATGAAAATTTAATAAATGAAGTTTATTGTTTTACAACAAGTTAGGTTTACATTTTCTCACCCAAACCTTTCCCCATTGAGTTTTAAATACTCTACCTAAATCCCTTGGGTCATCCTATGTTAAATATCCTCTGTGTTTCTGTTAAGAACTTCAAGGTCAAAAGGCAAGTGTTGGCTTTTCTTTGAGCTGGTAATATAGTCTTTCATTCATCCAACAAATATTTATTGAATGTTTACTGTGAGTGAGGCAATGTTTTGGGCACTGAGGATACATCAGCCAATAGGCAAAAGTCTCTGCTTTCATTGTGCTTATATTCTAACAGGGGAAGACAGAAAACAACAACAAAAGAACAATAACAACAACAACAACAACAACAACACCCAACCAGAACAAACATTAGGAGAAACTGGGTGAAACATATACAGGAAGTCTCTGTACTATCTTTGTTCCTTTTCTGTAAATCTAAAACTCAAAAACACAACAAAATTGTGTGTGTGTGTGTGTGTGTTTGTGTGTGTGTGTATTTGATGATAAATGCAATGAAGAAAAGTAAATTGGGAAACGAAATTTGGGAATGCGCTGGGGCAAGAGGAGGAGCTGTAGTTTTTAAAAGGCTGGTCTTTTTGAAAAAGTGACATTTGAACAAAGATTTAAAGGAGGAAAAAGAGAAACCATGGGGATATCTGGGGAAAGGATGGTAAAGGAAATGATAAGTGTAAAGTCTCAGTGGTCTCCAGCCTCAAAGAGGGCCTCCAATGACCCCAGTATTCATGTTCTTGTGTAGTCCCCCCCTGACTGCATAGGGCTGACATGTGTACCCAATAGGGTATTGTGGAAATGTGGGTTCCATGACTGGGTCATAAAAGAGATGACAGCTTCAGCCTTTCTCTTTCTTGGATCACCCATCCTGTGGAAAGCCAGCTGTTGCCTTGTGAGGGCACTCAAGCAGTCCTATGGAGAAGTCCACATGGGAAGGAACTGAAACCTCCTGCCAGCAGCCAGCAATAACTTCTGAGGCTTGTGAGTGGACCACCTTGGAAGCAGAGCCCCCAGCCTTCTAATGGCTATAGTTGCATTGACATTTTGGGCATAATCTTAGGAGAGACCTGGGACCAGAATCACCTAGCTATGCCACTCCCAGGTTCCTGACCCACAGGAACTCTGAGGCTTTTTAAAAAAAGAGTTTATTGTTTTAAGCAGCTACTATTTCAGGTTGTATGTTACATAGCAATAAATAACCAATGCAGATGTTGAGGTGAGAACATGCCTGGTTGCTTGAGGAACAGCAAGGAGGCACTGTAGTTGGAGTGGAGGTGTAAGGGTGAGAACAGGAAGATCTGAGGGCAGAAAGTGTGAGTCAATTTCCTCCTGAAGAAAAGGCTTCTTCTCTCTGGGTATTACTATTATTATTTTTTCAGCAATTGGCTCTCCTGAGTGTTTCTCAGGCCCAGGCCTTGGGAACCAGTTTGTGATGCTCATTTTCTTCTCTGCTGTCATCTTCTGAGGTGGGTTTACATCTCTTCCCAGGAAGTCTGTGGTGGTGTTATCCTTCCTGAAGTGGTTTCAGTGATACCTCATGCTGAAACTTGGCCAATATCTCTTTGGGCATTTTTTTAAAGGTCAGATCTGTTTTGGTAGAGAATCAACAAGATTTGAACAAAAAAGAGAGAAAAAGAATTTGATTAATTGGAAACAAGTTGTTGTTCAGAGATGAATTCACAGAGGAGGTAAGGTTTGAGGGAGGTTGAGAAGTAGTTATGGGTAGTTGAGCAAAGGTGGTGGGTAGGGAAACAAATAGCAGAGACAGGGGGTAGGAGAAGGATAACTACTTTCTGGGAATTCAACATCGTTTGTGTGGAGATTGGGAAGAGGATATGGGGGACAGACGAGTGGAGGGAGGGGAGAGGATGCAGGGTCTGGTAAGGAAGTTGTGGGTGCAGGACTCAGCCTAAATTGTACCATGTAGGCCAGAGGCTGTCCTGTTGGGGAACTTCCAATCCTTCAGGGATGGGCTGTCAAATGCTGGCCCACCTGAGTTCTACTTAAGATTGTTTTGATTGTAAGGGTCAGAAAATCCATTTCAAGTTGGAGTTAGGAAAAAGAGAATGTATTGATTTATGTAAGTGAAAAGACCATGGTTTGATGTAATTGGGGCTTGATTTCTCTCTCTCTTTAGGTTTTGTCTGCTGCCATTTTGGCACCATTCTCACTTAGGCTCTCCCCTTGTGTTTGCAACGTGGTTGTTAGCATTTTTTCTAGGGTTGAATATGGCAGAAAAGAGTAGTTGTGTTTCCCCCAGCATACCTGGTCAAAGTCTTGCTATTTACCATGATTGATGACTCAACTGGTTGTAGTGCATGTGCCCACTCCTAGGCCAGCCACTGCTACCATGGGTAGAACTTTGATCGGCCAGGCTTACACCATGTGCCAGACCTGTTGGAACCTAGAGACTAAGAATAGTGGTAGGGTGGCTGCCCCGATGGAAATCAGACTGATGCTACCAGTAGGTGGGTGGGTTGTGTGACAAGATGCAGAGAGGCATGCTTAATAGAACAGTCAAGGGAGTCATTTTATGAGCATATAGGGAGCAAGACAAGGGCACTAAGTCTACTCAAACTGATATGTGGTATCCATAGGTCTCTGTTAAATAGTCAGCACAGATATGTGCCTTTATGGATTCTGTGAGGTACTGTTATACTATAGTCACATTGCACCATCATTATTATTGATTTGTTTTATGCTATCTTGAATATTTTAACTCCTTTGAGTTAGGGTAATGCTAGCTGCTATCACAGATAAAATGTAAAATATTATTGGCCTCAGACAATTTTCCTTCAAGTCCAGAAAGTGAGTAATTGATTGACAGTGCTGGCTCTCTGTTCCACAGAGCCATTCATGGATTGAGGCACCTTTCGTTTTATGGCTCCACCAAGTCCTTGCATCTTAGAATCCTTTCTTCCAGCTAGCAGACAAGGAAAGAGAAGGTGGGGTGAAGGCACCTCTGCTTGGAAGGGACAGGCATATCCCTTTCATTCATGTTTCAGTGATAAGAAGTAGTCATGTGGTTCCGTCTAGTGCAAGAGGGGCTAGAAAGTGTTGTTCTGATTGGGCAACCATGATCTGCCAACCTCGTACCATGGAGTGGTAGCATGCATTTTTGGAGGGCAGCTAGCCCACTTTGCCACAGCCTCCAAGTATACGGTCCCAAACTGTAGTTTTTAAAGTTACAGAAAAGAAGATATGGAGAATTACTGTGTAAGGTGACATCAGGACCACTGAGTGATTTTTAGGCAGAGGAGGGACACAACAGATCAGTCTGTGCTCTGGGAACATTATGGAGATGGTGGTAATGGAATGAAAAAAAAAGGACTCAGGTCCCTGTTGTCCCCACTTCTGGCCCAGTTTTGAGTAGGGCAATACTCAAGGGTTCCTTGCATTTACACTCCTACCACGTTCTAGGGACTCACCATGTGCCTTTTTGAAACACTGTCTATTGACTCCTTAGCACAGCTGAGAGGCAGATACTATTATCTGCAATTTACATATAAAAAAATAGAAAGTTCAGGGAAAGGAAGTGACTTGTCCTAGGTGTGCTGGGCCTCGAGCGGGTTGTCACTGAAGCTGCTGATCTGTATTGGGAAATGTGTTTGGGGACTGGGTGGTGCCAAGCATGCATTTGCCCTGTGGCATGGTGTCTTAGGGAGCAATGGGGTCTGAATACTCAGTGGTGATAGGGCCTGAGTGGCAGATGGATTTGATAACCCTTTGAACCTGCACCTCCACTACGGGCAAAGCTTTAAGCACTGTGCATCTCATGTAGTCACCTCCAAGTCCCTAACAAAGATGCTCTGTGAGTCCCCTCATCAGCTCCCAGGAATCTGCTCCGTGGCTCCTGGCCCTGCTGGAAAGGGGGACCACAAACCTGCTCCCCAGTCTAGAGAAGCCAGTTCTGCTGACTGGGCAGATGGGGCCCACGCACTGGGACCTGGGGAGATTGAGAGGAGAAAGTGGCTGAGCACAGCTCTGCGAGGCCTGGTGATTTATGAGGAGCAGCTTCCGTGGGCCATCTGGACCAGGAACTTCAGGAAGCACATCCTGTGTGGAGGCGCAGGCAGCGTGGGAGCCCTGCCAGGGAAGAGGAGGGCTGCAAGGGAGTGGGAGGAGGGAGGGGATGGGAGGCAGGAGTAGGACAGAGGCAACGTCGTAAGAGCCCAGGCAGTGAAATCAGACAGATCCAGATGCTTCCACTTGCAGAAACTTTGGGCAGGACCTTAATCCCTCAGGGCCTCAGTGTGATTAACTTTGAAATGGAATGACAACATACTCTCTGCACTGTGGAGAGGTTTAAATGGAGCATTGCTTTTATAAGTACCCAGCCCAATGCCTTGAAGGAAGGAAGTTGATGTTATTGAGCATCTTCCATGTGTCAAGCATTCAGTTAGGTGCTGGGAATATGAAGAGTCTCAGAGTTTGTGGTCTAGTAGGGGAGGCAGGCTATTTGGAACATGTGAGCTGTTTACAGTAAACTCTGGGAACACAGAGGTGAAAACCACAAACTCTGCCTGGAGGTGATGTTTGAACTGGGTCTTAAAGCAGAAATAGGAGCTAAGTGGCCGGGGAAGATGTGGTAAAGGGAATAGCCTGAGCAAAGCCATGCTACACCACCGTCAAATGTTGGTTCATTCATTTATAACTCCAGCCCTGATTGCTCCACTGAGCTCTAGATACATATATCCAAATGCCTATTGACATCTCCATTTAGATGCAATGGGCATTTCAAACTTAGCATGGCTAAAACAGAGATATTGGTCCTCCTGGTCCCCCTGCAACCCACACTCATCAATTTTCTTCCTCCCAGGTCTTCCTCTCTTGGTAAATGACCCCACCATCTACCCAGTCGCATACATCAAAAATCTAGAAGACATTCATCCATCTTCAATTTCTCCATTTCCCTCCTCAGTGTATCCAGTGGTGCCAAATTGCACCTTCCTATATGTGCCTCCTTCTGAAATTGCACAATAGTGTGGTCATATCCCCAAACTCAGCCTATCAGCAAGTCCTGTCAGCTCTTATCTCCCACATACATCTAGGATCCATTAGCTTCTCTTCATCTCCACCACTACCACCACAGTCGAACCCACTGTGGGATCTAACCCAGACAACTGCAATGGGCTTCAAGCTCGTTTTCTCATTTCCATGTGTGTCTTTCACAATCCAGTCTCCTTGCTACTGCCAGAGTGGTCTTTACAAAACAGCTGTCAAATCACTCCTCTGCTGAAAGCTTTTATCGCACAGTTATTTCCACAGTAATTCTGTATAACCTGTCACCCCAAAACCCAGTGATGTATAGCAGCAAGAATTTATTTCCTGTTCATGTGTCTGAGGGTTGGCTGAGGCTCAGCTGATCTAGGTAGGGTTTAGCTCTGCCCTGCAGGTTGGGTCCAGCTTAACGCTACATGTTTCCATTCCTCGTTGGATCAATGGCTACCTAAGGCATGCTCTACTCCTGGTGAAGAAAGAGGAACGCTAGAGGGAAAGCCCATCTGTGCAAAAACATTCTGAGCCTCAGCTCCCAACACATCCACCACCATCCCATTCCTCAAAGCAAGTCATGTGGCCAAGATCAAAGTCATAGGGAAAGGAAGTACACTTCATCACCATGAGGCCATAGCAAATGTGTGGATAGATAATTTATAATAGTGGGATAAAGAATTGGGACCAGGCTGCCCGGTGTGGTGGCTCACGCCTGTAATCCCAGCACTTTGGGAGATGAGGCAGGTGGATCATAAGGTCAGGAGATCGAGATCATCCTGGCTAACATCCTGGTGAAATCCCGTCTCTACTTAAAATACAAAAAGTTAGCCTGGCCTGGTGGCACGTGCCTGTAGTCCCAGCTACTCAGGAGGCTGAGGCAGGAGAATCACTTGAACCTGGGAGGCAGAGGTTGCAGTGAGCCGAGACAGTGCCACTGTACTCCAGCCTGGGCAACAGAGCAAGACTCCATCTCAAAAAAAAAAAAAAAAAAGAAAAAAGAATTGGGACCTGGTTGGGCATGATGGCTCATCCCTGTAACCCCAGCACTTTGGGAGGCTAAGGAGGGAGAATCCTTGCAGCCAGGAGTTTGAGACTAGCCTGGGCAACATAGCAAGATTCTTATTTCTACAAAATAAATAAAATAAATAAAGATTAGCCAGGTGTGGTGGTGCACATCTGTAGTCATAGCTACAAGGGGAGGAAGGTTGAGGTGGGAGGATCACTTGAACCTAGGAGTTTGAGGTCCAAGTGAGCTGTGATCGCCTTACTGCATTTCAATGATACCCCTTTTCTAAAAAAAGAATTGTGACCAATAATTCAGTCTTCAACAGACGCCTTTTGTGGCTTTCTGTTAAACTTAGAATAAGGTCTAAACTCTTCCCCCGAGAATCTGGCTCCTGATATATCAACAAGCTCAACTCCTCCCACTTTTCCCCCTCACAAATGTCTCTCCAGCCATACTGTCATCTTGGCTGTCCCTTAGACTTTCCAAATGCTTTTTCACCTCAGGACCTTTGCACTTGCCATTCTCTGCTCCCAGATCTTCACAGGACGGGCTCCTTCTTGCCCCCAGATCTCAACAAAATATCACCTACACCCATGGAGCTTGTTGGAGATGCAGATGCCTGGGCTCCACCCCTAGAGATTCTGAAATGGCAGGTCTAGGAGTGGGTTTCAGGAGCCTGTTTCTAACAAGATGCACACAGTCAATACCAATGCTGATGTTCTGTGGACACATTCTGAAAAACACTGCTGTATAATGGAACCATGTCCCAGGAGTACCGGGGAAGAAGTGGAGGGCCATAGTCTATTGGGGAGTCAGGGAAGGTTCCAGAAGAGGCAGTGGCTGAGTCAAGGCCTGAAGGATGTGGCAAAGGTCATAAGGCAGACAGGACTGTATGTCTTGGTGTCGCCTTATGACCCTGAGAGCCTCCTCAGTGGGTGAAGCTACTCTCCCTGGATCTCAGGCCCCAGTCAGCCCAGACCCTTCTGGTCCTCCCTCCACTGACATTATATATGACCGCCATGCAAGCTTCTTCAGACAACCAATTCCACAGGAAGTCTTAGAAAGCTTTTTATCTCTAAATGATCTTTTTTAGTGTCTGTCACCCAGAGTTGTAGAGATTTTATATCATCTATGAAATCCTATTAAGATTTTATTTCCTTATTTTCCTTTTATGATGACTGGGATTTCCTTCCTGAGAGAAGGCCTCAGGAAGTGGGCATGCCTTGGTGGGAGCCAGGCTTGGGAGCAGGTGGGTCACTGGGGCAGCCTCAGCCTCTGAGGCAGCACAGGCATTCAGAGATGGAAGCAATATTCAAAGTCCTGTGGTTCATTTTCTACCCAAGATACCCACTCTAGAGCATCCTATGACTCAGGAAAGACAGCCATGGGACTGCAGAGTCAGGAGGCCCAGCCTGAGAGTCAGAGGATCTGGTTAAAACCTTGCACTTCTTGGAGGGATGGCAGGAGTTAGAAGCTGCAGTAAGCCAGGATCGTGCCAATGCACTTCAGCCTGGGTGACAGAGGGAGACCCTGTCTCTATTTAAAAAACAAAGTTCTCCAGGTGATTCTAATTTTGCACCAAGGTGAGACTCTCCTTTTAGGTACATTCAGCCAGTCATGGACCCACCGTGAAGCTTACATTTTTCCACCTGTCTACAAGGATATCTTGAAAGCATTTCTGCTGAATGGATGCATGCTTCATTCCAGATCCAAAATGTGGAACCCCAGGTTGGGGTTAAACTCAGGATAACATTAACAAAAGTCATCCAAATTGTACTGGTTATAGCCCCATTTATGGACCTCTGAAAAGTTCTCCCAATTTTGTTGTGGAGCCCCTTATATGTTTAGGAATAAATCTCATTCCCCACACAACAGCACTTACTAAATTCTCTCTCTCCTGCTCCTCCTTTCTTGCCGACACCTGCGGCCCATGGATCATGGTAGGGAACCTCACTACTTCCACCTCTGCTGGTGCTCCCTGCAAGAATGCAAATGTCCATTGTGTGGTGTGCAATATCCCAGACTTTGGTACCATTCTTGGCATCCCCATTGATTAAAGCTGCTTTGGGTCTGGTGCAGAAGTGAGAAGTCCAGGCTTCCTCTCTTGGGGTCACACTTTGTCACATGGGCTGCTGATGCACTGGGTCTCAGCAAGTCTGTTAAGAGCTCAGCCTCACTAGTCTCTTTCTGAAGCCTCTCCCTAGAGGACCTGGGCATGAGTTCCTGGCCCAGGCCCGGGATGTGAGTAGTCCATCGTGGCTTCTCAAGTGTATGTTTTTGCTCTTTTCACTCCAAATAAAAAGAAACTTAACTGATTCCAACCCAAACTGACTTGTGCAAAATCGCCTCCTGGCTAATATACCCCCAAAATTTCCCTATGAGTGCAGTCCACTCAGCGATCAGTCTTAGAAGCCCAGGCCTACCTCAGTCCCACACATGGATTCAACGCAGATCAAAACTGAGAGTGCAAATTCCAAGTCTGTTTCATTTCCCTGGCCTCTCAATTTAGCCCCATCACCTGAGGAAATAATGATGTTAATAGCTGCTCTTTATTGAGTGTTTAGTCTGGGCTAATGTGATGCTAAGTACTTTCCATGGCTTATCTCATTTAATTCTTAATAAAAGTCTTAGATAGTGGTATTATTATGATCCATTTTACAGAGGAGGAATCAAAAGATAGAAAGGTTAAGTAAATTTCCCATTGTCACTTAGCATATAGGTGGAGGAGCTGGGACTTGGATCTAGGTCTGTATGACTCAGATGCCCCAACTCATGGCTGGCTGGGTTGTTCCTACAGAACCCAAGTAGATTCCTGATGTTCCTTTCCCAAGGGCTTGTGAATCATCTAGAAAGTAAGCAGATCTTGGGACTTCAGGAGTCTGGGTCAAGATGATGGTTCCATGTTTTCTCTTGAAAAATCAGATGGCATTGTTCTGTCTCTCGTCTTTCAGTTTCTTAAATTATCCACACTCCCTCAAGAGTCCATTTAGACCAAGAACTCAGAGTTGAATGTCAGAATTTCACAGCCAACAGTGTCCAGAGAGATCACCAAGTCCACCTGTACACCAGAGAAAAGGAAAAGTGGGCTTGTCTAAGGTCATATAACAAGTCCAGGGGAAGTTGGGTCCAGGATGCAGGATCCTTCTCCCACAGCCTTGCCCTCACTGTGTGGCCTTGCATAAATCTCCCCTCTCTGAAGACTCAAACGGACAGATAGCTCAGTTAAACAGACAGAAGCAATCTCAGTTAAACTAAGCTTTTAGAGCAGCAGAGCACTTGGACAAAAGGGAACCTGTAGTGAGACCTACTCTAACAGCTCAAAGGCAAGATGGTCTATTAAATCAGGAATGTGTATAAGGCTCATTCTTCACCTTGTTCCCTTTCCCCATTTATCCTTGGGCACTTCTGGGAATGCAAGGTACTTGCTATTGGCAATTAGAAAACCTTGGGCTTAAGCAATTTGAAAGCATTGAAAGAGAACTTGATGGAGCTAAATCTAAATCTAATTATCATGCTGACCAATCTCAGGAGAGCCCTCTAATCAATGATGTTAGAAAATGGTTAACAACCAGCTCTCTGAAAAAAAGAAAAGTCCTGATAGCATTTGCCTATTTCTTTGGTGTAAATACTCTTATAATGGCCAATTTTGTGAGTTACCAACATGATGTTAACCAGCTTGCAAATTTCCTGAAAACATAACAGTTAGCTCTTGGGAGCTGATACGAACTGACTGCAGCATACTACAGCTTCCAAATCTTCAAATACTTTGCAAGATTTGGATTTTCAAACTTTGGTAGCAGGCTTCCTAGGTGTCAGATGAAAGAAATGGGTAACAGCGTACAGATAACTTGAATATCCCATTGGTAGGTCTTTTTCTGTGCTATTATTGTCTCTGTTTCATATCTTGATGGAAATGTTGCAATTTTTACCCTGTTATAGAACAAACAGAAGTGTGACTTGTGGCTCACAATCTATGAAGCTGATTTTGTATAATTTTGACAGTTCTATCACATTTCTCACAGTTATGATTCTTTTCCCCTCTAGGGATGGTATGACATTATGTTGGGATAGTGTGTTGGGTACTGTTCCCTTCTGCTCCTTTCTGGTAGGCTACCTTCTTCTTTCTGGGTTTACACTTGCCTAAGTTCAAAGCTCTGACATACACACCTTATAAATTTTCCCTGCCCCCATCCCGATATGCCTGGAGGAGGGGTGGTGGGGACTCTGTGGTTCTAAATCTCTCCTTGGCACACGTTCTCAGGCATGAGTGAAGAATCAGTGATTCAGTTTGAACAGAGAAACTGCAGACAGATGTACTGTTCTCACATCTGGCTACCTGGAGGTACAGCTGCACTTGGCCACCCACTCTTTTTTGCACCTGTGGGGGAGGAATCATTTCCTTATTGTGCTGGTGTTTTTATCTACATGGCAGAAGATGCTGAGGTCACATGCTCTGAGATGCCAGGCAGGCTCCAGGGGGCAGGGGAGATATTGTGGGCTGGCACAGAGGTAGAAGGGTGGCAGGTAGAAGGTATCCCTGAGTCACCTGGTCAGCGCCTCACATCAGCTGACTTGGTTCATGAGACAAAGCACAAACTCATTTTTATTTCCATGACTCCAATTGCACCTCTGCTGGGGTTAGGAAACCCATTCCCTGGATGGCACTGAGCCAGAAAATTAGCAATGATCAATGAAAGGGGAAGGATGATGAAATAAAAGTGGAGTCTCAATTATGCTCTAAATGAGCAAGGCGATGTTAAGTCTTCAACAGAGGAGGGGCCAGGGACTGGAGGAAGGAAAAAATGATTACGTGGAAGAATTCAGTGCCCCAGTCTGGACTTAGCCATTGATTTCCTATTCCAGTTCCACAGATGGACCATAAAGGCCTTGCAGAGTGCGTGGACCCGCCTGCCATATTTCTCCACAATATGCCTAAAGTGAATTCCTCCACTCTGCTTATCTGTCTGGCAATATCAGATCCCGGGTGGATCTAAGGGAACAAATGTCTGTGGGTATTATGTTAGGGATTTAAACTTACCAGCTGCTGGGAAGTCGAATTTGTGGTTTCAGGGCACAAGATGATTCTGTGTGAACCATGGTTAAAGCTACTCTTGTAAAATTACACAAGTAATTGGTTGTGTTCATATGAAATGATGGGCTGAAATGTTTCTATGAGATTTCAGTGATTTTTTTTTTAACAACAACAAAAAACCCAAACTTTTTTCCCTTAAACTGCTAAAAGACAAAGTAATTGATGTTGAATTTGGTGACTTGCCCTGAAAAATGCAATCATGGGGACAGCCTGTATCAGACATTCAGAACGGAAACCAAATGTTTTCTTGCATGGATATCCATAACATAAGACTTATCTCCCATCTGACAAAACCTCTTTCTGTAGAAATGTTCAGAGTGGAATTGCATTAATAAGTAGACATCAAGTGAAATATACTATTTATGCACTTTCAATAGTCTCTGTAAACTGAGTTGCATGTCAGCCTTGTATCAATAAACATTGCTACCTGCGGGTTTTCAAGACAGATTAGCCGAGAAGAGCCATTATGGGATGAAAGAGGAGGGCACGCTGGGAGAAGAATGAAATGAAACATTCACCCATGCAAACGTTTCCTTCCTGGATACTATTTGGATTTTAATTTCTTTTTTTTTTTCAAATATAAGATAAAATACAAGATGTTGGTGCTGTTTGGAGATAGCCCACATCTGTACAGCAAGGAGACAATTCTCCAAAGTGCAGCTCTCAGTAGGGTATTTATTTAATTCGTATTGGTTTTGGACCGCAGCCTGTAATGAGGAAAGATACGGATAGAGGCAGGAGATGGTGGTTGGAAATCTGTACCTTTTTGAACATGAAAGTACAAAAGGGTCGTGCATGTATTGAGGTTTTAGTGAAAATTCAATAACTTTAGCTGCAGACACTCTGCTCCGGAACACTAATAAAGATGGGAGAGCTAATAAAGGACCCAAATTCGAGCTTCTTAGAGATGAAAGCTGGAGTGGTGCCAGGCTCAGCTGCCCTGATGTGGAAGAATGCCCTGGTATGTTTTTGCACATGGGCCAATTGAGGACTAGGTTGATTTTAAGGCATCTTTCAACAGCACATGAGCCCCAGGGACCTGTGAATGCCAAACAGGGCCTACTGAAATGGGGTTCATTGAAGGGGGATCAGGGATGCTTAAATTTCCTGCCAGCAAATGCCCTGATAGACAGGCAGGCCAGAGTTAAAGACAAGAGGGTCCTCCCCAAAGTGAGACATCCCTACATGGGGTCTTTTGGTCTTCCTGAAGCACAGTGGCCTGAGTATCTCATCAATGAGTGAGTGAAATGGCCAAAAGCCTCTAAATGGTGAGTGAAAGGGCCAAAAGCCTCTAAGAAAGAGCCAGCAGCTAGCAAAGAGCTGTAGCATGGGAGGAAAGGGCTTGGCCTTGGCAGCATGAAAGACTGTCCCTGAATTATCTAACTCCATCCTCCTCTCCTCACAGTACTGTCACTTTCTCTCATCTTCAGATGCTCACTTATCTAACACCACACCCTTCCAAGTGCAGATTCAGGGCTTGAACTCAGATGGATGAACAGCATGGTCTGAGCCCAGCCAAACCATCTGGGGTTCATATCATCTAGCTCCCGGAGGAAATCAGAGTTCTGGAAAGAGAAATCTGGGATAGGGCTCAACTCACTGACTCGTTTTATTATTAGGGTTGAACATGTTTGCAGAGGGCTGTTCGAGAACCATCTTGAAATCAGCCCTCAGCCTTCTCAGCGGCAGGCTGATGCCCTCAGTTTACACCAGGTTTGACGCTTTGCTGACAAGTTTGGCCACATTTGCAGAAGGCTGCCTGAGAAACATCTGTTTGAGAAGCTCAGTTTTTTCCTCTTTGGGCTAGAGATTCTCAACCTGCACTAGCTTTGCCTGAGGTCTGAATCCTCATTAGTGGGCTATAATTAGCATTGATTATTGCTGCAGTGCCAGGCATGGTACATGGCACATTACATCTTGTGTTGCAAGTTGTCATAACAACTCCAGGAGATTGGTGCATTATTATCTCCATTTTACAGATGAAGAAAGTGGGGCTACCGGCTGTATGATTTGGTCCCAGGTCTGTGTAAATTCTAACCTCATGCGGTTTAATGCTGACTAGGGAGGCTGTACATTGGGTCCCTTCTGGAGGGATGTGGAGGATGCACTTGACATTTTTGCCAGACTCATTGCTGTGGGCTGAGGTACACATGTGCAAGGTTGGACAGCCGGACCCCAGGAGGTGTCACTGCACCCAGCTCTTCCTCCCAGCCCACTCTTGCAATCTGCAGGCTCTACTCTGGACCCTTTTTGTCTGCCCTAGTTGCCTTCCTCTTCTCTGTGAAGTCCTGGAGCCTCTCACCCAGCAGAGCTGACCTGCCTGTGATAAATACCATTTAATTACAGAACAAGCTTTTCTGCCATTTCTCTCAGCACGGCTTCTATTGCTGAAGATTAAACTTCATTCCCACACCACTGAATTACCTTTTTAAACCTATTATTTCAATGTGATTAACTTCACTTCTTTCATTTAGCTGTAAGCAAAATCTTGTTTACAAGGCAAAAAGTCTTTGCCTTAATATCGGCAATAATAATACAAACGAACATTGCAAGAAAATAATTTATGTGAAAAACAGGAAAAAATGGCAGTGATACACGAGGCTCCTCTTCGATTAATAAAAAGGAGGAAATATTTAAAAACAATTTATCAAAGAAATATATGCAGTTCATACATCATGCGTTTGCAAAGAATATACTAATATTCATTCCACAAATAGCTGTGTGACCCTGAATTCTAATTCTTTTGTGTGTGACAAAATTTGGGTTGTGGTTAAAATCCAGAGCTGGGTTTGGTTAACAGAGTGCCAAGACTGGCCAGGCTACTGATGGAGAAAGAGGCCTGTGTTCACCAGACACCTGCCATGTTCTCTCTTTTGAATGTGGCCAAAGTGCATTGGAGGTTTTTAGAAAAGGTTATTAGTGCAAGCTTGGGTGAGCAACCTGAAACCTAGGTTGGTTTTAAAGGCAGAGCTTCATCATATCAGTTGTGCCTCTTCTTTTCAGGATTGAAATGCAAACCTCTAGAAACCATAATTTTGTTAAAAATTGCAAAAGGGAGAAATGCTTGGTGATTTTAAAAATTGTTTTTATTGGAAGCAAACCCTGGCAGAATGTTTCCCAAAAGTTGTCAAGGCCGGGTGGCCGCTGGGAAGCGGTGGCATCTGTCACTGCAGTTATGCAAATCCTCTCCTGTTAGGGCCAGAGCTTGGAGGGGAGACACACGGCTGCGTGTTGGCAAAACAGACACCGTATGCTACGACCCGCGTTTCTCCCTAATTTATTTTTACCATTTTCTTTTATGGTCTTCCACTAGACGCACTTCCCAGGGAGTTCCTTTACAGGGCAATGCAGAGAAATTAACATTTACATCATATTTAACAGTTTACAATGAGTTCCTCCACCCACACATAAAACAACGTGCTTTTATAAGGAAAACATCAATGTGAGAATGAATATTTCCACATATGGGTCCTCATTTAGCTGACGTTTAGACTCTTTGATGGTTTAAGAGGAAAAATGGAGTTGGCAAAAGGCTTTCCAGCTCAAGCCAGGGTGCCCAGCCCTCTGCACCCAGCCACTGGGATGCCTTTGGGAGAGGTGGGCTGAGCTGGATTTGAAGACGCAGGGCCGGGGCAGCGGGAGGCTCCGACCCTGGATCACCTCTTCCACCTCTTCCTTCTGCTGTGTCTTTGTTGCTCACCCCTTACACCCCTCACCAAATTTCTTGAGTTCTCTCTTCCCTCCCTGCTTTTTGCACTCCAGTCTTCCTCTTGTCTGATCAACCGTATCTACTGAACACCTACATTGATCCAGGCTCTGACCTGGGAGCCGGCATGACAGAGGAGAGTCAGACACTCTAAACTTTTTTAACCCATGACTTTTTTAGGCATATAAAATACATGCACAACCAGATGGACTGACTTTTCCCTCTTAAACTACATAATGTTGAAATCATTCAGGAACCCCAGGTGGTGGTGACCTGTAATGGCCCAGACGAGGGACAACAGACTCTGACCTGGAGTCTAGCCCTGCCATCACTATGGTTAAGGCATCCTCTCTTTTCCCTGTTAGCTCTCGGTCTTGTTCTACTCAGAGGTTGTTGAGTACTGATTGTCAGGAACTTTGTTTACATACTCTCATCTCATCCTCAAAACAACTCATATTATCGGGGAGAGAGGCAGAGCGGGAGCAGGTTTTGTCGCTTGCCGTGCAGGCACTGGCCTGCTCCATGCTGGGATTTGCTTCACTGCAGCCCATGCAGACCTTCCCAGAGCTGCTCATTGTGTCTGTGGGGACTGCTGGGTTTACACCCTACTTCCTATCTCAGAGAGGGGGCTGTGTTAGAGGGGTGGGACGCAGCAAGGCAGACAGAGCTATCAGTCCCTGAGAATGGGGGACCCATTTTTGGGGGCAGCCACATCCAGGGATGCCCCAGGTTGCCCTCCGGTGGGTACTAGGAACTGAAAACCCAGAGAATGCCAGCTTCTTCCAGGGTGGGGGCACAGGCTCAGAGAGCCTGGGGGAAGTGCCAGAAGCCATCAGGGCAGGTTGACAGATGTGTTTCTAGCATCTGCCTCATTCCTGGTGCTTGGCAGATGGGGCGCGGGGACCAGGCAGCTGAAAACCTGGATCTGTTTCAAACAGCTCCATTTCCCAGGCTCAAAGCAGAGCATTTCTGCAGGGCAGCCATAAAACCAGTGCCACAGGGTCTTTCCAACCAAAGTTTCACTAGAATGCGGCGTAAGCCTGGTTTTGTTGAGAGGGAATCGTGTGGCCCAGTGAGCACTCTCTGGCTTATGAAACCCCTTGCTTCTGCACCTGTCCTTGTAGCTCTGCATGTCACATTTGGAGCCTTCAGACACCTGACAACCTTGAGATATGCCCATTTACCAGATGAGACTGTCAAGGTGAAGGCTGACTTGACCTTCCAGAGCCATGCTGTCCAATTCACTAGCCACTATCCACAAGCTATTCAGAATTGACTTATATTGTCAGTATATTTAAAATACTCTGCATTTTGAAAAAAAAAGAAATAAAGTATCTCAATAATATTTTTATATTGATTACATGTTGAAATAATAATATTTTGGATATATTGGGTTAAATAAAATTTATTATTAACATTATTTTCACCTATTTTTACTTTAAGAAAATGTGGCCACCAGAAAATGTGAAATGACACACAGAGCTTGCTTTCTATTTCTTTTGTACTGTGCCGTCCTAGAGGGCAGGCCTTGTAGCATCATCCTCAAAGACATTGTGCCTGTGTCACCAGCAAAATTTGCCCAGGAGCCCTTATTGCTGGATATTGCTAGGTCCTGGAGGCATGGGCTATCCCTTCCCCTGTTGCCCAGAAAGTGAGAACTGTGTCCTCAGGGACCCTGGTCAGCTGTTTCCGAAGAGCAGTGACTGCAGATGCAACTTTGGTTACTCCTGCCAGTTTCTGCTGATCTGCTACCCCTGGCACCTAGATACAGTCCCTGTGCTGGGTCCCAAGGCTCATGGCTACTCCCTCTAGACCCAAAGACAGGCTCCAGAGGGGTCTCTTGGGGGGCATCCAGGGGCTTCTCTTCCTGTTCCTTATGGTGGCTGGGCTTGTTCCCGGCTGACCCACAGGAACTGGGCTGCCCTACATCTCCTGCCTTGTACCTCCTCTGCCTTGATGGGCTGCCAGGTTCTAGGCAGGTGCCCCTGGAAGCCGAAGCAACCTTGGGAAGCACAGAGGAGGGGACGTCTTGCTGTAGCCACCTCAATCCTGAGTAAACCTACACCCCTCCACCACTACAAGGGGCACTTTTTCAGCTGCGGGCAGCATAACACATCCTTAGCGCTAAGGGAGCAGTGGGGACAGGGTGCTCTCACTTTGTTCAGTGTCTCAGCCCAAACTCTCCCCTTAAAGATGGACTCATCCCTTTACTTAAAGGTGCATCCTCTTTGGACCCTCCAAGGGCCCCCAGAATTCCCCGTTTTCCAGGAAAAGCTCACCCTTTTGGGGGTGGGTGAAGACGAGCTTCATCTGCATCCCCCCTCCTTGAGTAGATATTTATGGAGCACCCACCTCCTGGCAGGCACCCTACAAGCACTAGCCACACAGTAGCAAACAAAAGCAGCTGCACCCTGGCCTCTCAGAGCTCCCTCTAGTGGGGGAGACACGTGCTGATCTAGAAATCACACCCAAGTCTCCTTACAAACTCTAAGAGCTACTTGCAAAGGATGCGAGAAACGGATCCAGTTTTGAGTGGAGGTGGTTGGGGTCAGGGAAGGCTTCCCTGAAGATGCGATACTTCAGCTGACATTGTATTTTGGAAACTTTGGTTTTCCTCCCACACCGCTCCTAGGAAAGGGTCTTGAGGATCGGATGAGGCTGGAGAACATTTACCAGCTTGGCCTGAGGCAGAATTTTCTGGAAGGAAAACTTTAATAAGAACAGAGAAAGAGATCTAGAAAAATCAGCACATTTTAGCGTTAAGCCTTAAGAGTAAGATCAGGCTGCAACTGGGAGAGGAAGGGAGGGTTGAAATCCACAGTGGATAGAGGCAAGAGGTTCAAGGCCAAGGGGGTGAATGGTGATGGGGTGTGGGCCTTCCTCCCGGGTAGAGCTCCTGGCTGCTGCAGTGATGGCTTAACAGATCTGTGCAGGGCTGCACATTGCGTATTTGGTGTTTTGATGGAGCCTCTGTTTTACTGGGTCTCATAAAAGCTTCCAATGATAGAGTATGCCTGATGGGGAGCCCAATGTTGAAAAGAGCCCTGAACCACGAGACCTGGTTCCAACCCTGATTTTGCCCCCGACCCACTGTGTGACCTTGGGTGAACCCTCTCCCCTCTCTGGAATACAACCTCCTCATCTGTAAAATAACGGGGCTGGACTGGGTGACCTACAAGCCCACACGCACATCTCGGGTTCCAGGACTGTGGGAGTCAATGACGTGCTTGACTGAGCCGTTCCCAGTTGTAGCCGAGAGGTCGAGGTTCAAGCCTGTTATGAAGCCACTGCTCAGATGCTGCCACTTCTGATATTAATTTCTTTTCTCCCCATGAGACATGGAGGGCTTTATGAATGACTCCAAGAATTGCTTCTGGCCTTGGAGACGGAAGCTGGCCCTGAAAGCCAATGGAGCTGAAACCCTAGAGCACCTGTACCCCAGGCTTTGGTGAATTGACCCAAATCATTTCTCCTACGAGCAAGCTGTGGCTGAACTCTCGAGAACGGGGAGCTGGTGACAAACTTTCATTCTGATTGTCCCCAGAGCCATGCTCTGCTTCATTTGAATCCAGAGTAGAGAAAGCCCTGATTTTATTGGAAGTACAAAGTCATGGATGTGGGGTTGTTCTATTGTGAGTTAGAATCCTGTAACCAGTGGACTAACTCTGGGTCACCTCCATGAGCCTTAGTTTCTTTATCCATAAAATAGGAGACAGTGAAGTCACCTACCTTCACCAAATTATTAGGAGATGAAAATGAGCTTGTTATCTTATATCATATGCAAGCACCTGGTAAAATTTAAAGCTATATGAAGTTTATCATTATTATAAAATAAAAAACAACAATAAAAATATCCCTGTTAGATGAAAAAATGTATCTCTAGAGCTTAGAGATGCTAATGCTAATAAAGGTATCCTTCCTTTACACAGTACTTTATCTAATAAAGCACTATTCTATGTTCATTATCTCATTTTTTTCTCACCAGGACTATGAGGCAGGTGTCATCACTGCTATGTTTCAGATGGGCAATGGCTCATGAAGGAGAAGTAGAATGCCTGCAGTCACAGCTACCTGGAGGGACATCAACCCCAATCTGATTGCCTCTAAGTCGGGTGTTTTCTCACCGTCTATGTTCTTTGGACTGGACATCCAGCATTGCCTCTCCCTTGCAGTTCTTGGGATGGCCACTGTCCTTTACTGGTAGGTGTTGGTCACTCAGACCTGTGACCCTTTGGCTAGAGGGGCTTTGAGAGTGGACACACACCCCTTTTTTTTACATGGTCAGGAGGAGCTGGCTTAGAATAGCTTTGTGGGACACTGTTGTCCAGGAAGCTACATGTCAGCTTCATGCTCAGGTGAGTGATGGCTAGAGCCAGGGTAGACTCTTCTGTGCCCTGCCTGGCCTGAAAGGCAGGTGTGGAGAGGGGCGGACAGGCTGCGAAGGTGAGAAACTCTATGGAAGGATATCAATCACTGGCTGATGTTTCAACAAGAGGAAGATCCTCAAACAAGCCCCAATGCCACCCGACAGTTACTCCCTTATGTCTTCCTGCCATTCCCCAGGCCAAGGGCCAGGCACTAATTCATGCTAAAACTTCAGCCCTGCTCTTTAGAAGCTCACAGTCATAGTATGGAAAAGCTGTCTGGGTGGCTACTGGAGATCTGCTAGCATAAAAGTTTCTGATTCCTTTCCAGCTAAAAATGAAAATGTCTTTTTAGGGGGAAAAAAATAAATAAATCCCCAGAAACAACACCTTATCAGAATAATAAAATTAAATTATAACAGGGCTGTCAGCGACACAATATCTGAGGGTGACAAGATGTAATCTCAGTAAAAACATCGGATCTGTCCGTTTATAGATCTAATAAATTATGTTAGAATTGTGCTCTTATAAATCCAGGCTGTCGAGGAAACCCAACAACTAATTCATCAGTTGCTCATCGAGAGGTCTGCTTCTCCGTTTCAATTGCTCACCATGTAGATAACAAGGAGCCTTACAGACTGGCTGGTTAAATGTCATTTGTTTCAGAGCTGTAACATGGCACGGATCATTGCTCACACATCGTCACCCAATTATATTAACCTGTGCAGCAATACGGTGTAATGACATGACATTAACGCAGCCACTTCAGAGGGGCGACAACTTCCCTTCTCACAGAGGCTGGAGCTGCCGCCTTCTCCCCAACCTCTCCCTTGTCATTTAAATGCAAAATAAAAGCTCTTGAATGGAAGGAGCAGAGAGTCAGTTCTCTCTGGCTGAAATTTAAAATATTCTATGCTTTATCCTCTGTGAGCTATGAGGGGCTTGCCTGCTGAGTTTTTTGTTCAGCAACTCAATTTTCCCAAAGGACGAGGTTTCCACCATCCTCCTGAAATTCACAATTTTTTTGTCTTCAAGGGCAGTTCTGAGATTGCCCCCAAAATAAGGAATAAGGAGATGACTGAATTGGGGGATGAGAGGTACAGAGACAGCCCTATTTACAGAGGTAAATTACAAGGCACAGAACCCTTCTTGGGGTTTATGGCATTTTGGGGTATCCAGTTTCTTTTTTCTTTTTCTTTCTTTTTTTTTTTTTTTTTTTTTTTTTTGAGACAGAGTCTGGCTCTGTTGTCCAGGCTGGAGTGTGGCGGCGTGATCTCAGCTCACTGCAACCTCTGCCTCCTGGGTTCAAGCAATTCTCCTGCCTCAGCCTCCTGGGGCATATGCCACCACCCCCGGCTAATTTTTGTATTTTTAGTAGAGACGGGATTTCACCATGTTGGCCAGGATGGACTCGATCTCTTGACCTCATGATCTGCCTGTGTCAGCCTCCCAAAGTGCTGGGATTACAGGCGTGAGCCACCACGCCCGGTGGGAGTATCTAGTTTCTTTTGTCTTGTCAGAGATACAAGGAGAAGATGAACACGCCGGTTGATTTCAGAGCCTGTGTTTCTCATTCTTGGCACTGCTGACACTTGGATTACCGTTTGTCGTGGAGGTCTGTCCTGTGTTGTGGAATGCTTAGCAGCATCCCTGGTGTCTACCCACTAGATGCCAGTAACATTTCCCCACCGGTTGTGACAACCAAAAATGTCTCTAGACATTGCCAATTGTCTGCTCAGGGGCAGAATCGCACCCTGTTAAGAATCATTGATCTAGGGCAAAATTTTTTACTCTATAAATCTCCAGTAAATATTTACAGAGCACCAGATCTGTGCTGGATTTGGGGCCCTTTAAGTTGCTTAGGAATTTCTTCATAAAAGAGAGGCCTGTCTCAGAACTCCCAAAGTCTCTGTCCTTGGCAGACAGAGAGGTGGTTATGTCCTTCAGGTTTTTCATGTTGAATCCCATCTCTGTTTAATAGCCCTGAAACTTTAGGACTCTTGCTTCATCTGTACAATGGGGATAATAATAGCACTGATGTCACTGAGCTGTTGTAAGAATTAAATGATTTATACAGGCAAAGTACTGAAGGCCTGGCACACAGGAAGCCTTTGGTACTTGGTTTAATTTTCATTAAAGCTCACTCATCAAGGATCCTTTGGATCCTGGGGACAAGGAGTTAGCCCAAACCTCAAGGACAGAACCTGGCCGGGGGTTAGGGACAGGCAAAACAGGTCTCCCTAAGCAGAGCTTCTATCCTAGTAAAGGAAATCAAGGAAGTAGCCCATGAGGACAGACTATGCATGCCTAGGAGAGGCTCATAGGTACCAGTGCTGACCACTTTAAATAAATCAACCATTTAATCAACCAATAGCATTTTTACGTGCCATGTGCCGTCATTAGTACTTCTCAAATATTATATCACTTACACCTCACAATAACTATGAGAGAGATCATTTTACAGATGAGGAGACTGAGGCACAGAAAGATTTAGTAACTTCCTCAGTGTGGACCTTAGATTTGTACCCAGGCAGCCTGCTTCCAGAGTCCACACTTTCAGCATCCATCTTTTTTATTTTTTTGAAGATGGGGTCTCACTCTTGCCGAGATGCAAATGTAGTGGTTACGATCATGGCTCACTGCAGCCTTGACCTCCCCAAGCTCAGGTGATCCTCTTACCTCAGTCTTCCAAGTAGGTGGGACTATGGGAGCATGCCACCATGCCCAGCTAGTTTTCGTATTTTTTGTAGAGCTGGAGTTTCACTGTGTTACCCAGGTTGGTCTCAAACTCCTGGACTCGGGTGATCTGTCCACCTTGACCTCTCAAAGTGCTGAAATTACAGGTGTGAGCCACTGTGCCTGGCCCAGCACACATCTGTAATGGGGATAAGAGAGTCCCTGCTCTGCTCAGGGTTAACTTAGGGGTAAGGCAAATGATATGGTTTGGCTGTGTTCCCACCCAAATCTCATCTTGAATTGTAGTTTCCATAATTCCCATGTGTTGTGGAAGGGACCTGGTGGGAAGTAATTGAATCATGGGAGTGGTTTCCTCCATGCTATTCTTGTGATAGTGAGTAGGTTCTCATGAGATCTGATGGTTTTATTAAGGGCTTCCCCCTTTGCTTGGCTCTTATTCTTCTCTCTCCTGCTGCCATGTGAAGAAAGATGTGTTTGCTTCCCCTTCTGCCATGATTGTAAGTTTCCTGAGGCCTCCCAAGCCCTGCCGAATTGTGAGTCAATGAAATCTCTTTTCTTTATAAATTACCCACTCTTGGGTATGTCTTTGTTAGTAGCATGAGAATGGATTAATACAGCAAGGTCAGAGGTCTGGGAAGACTGAGGCAGAGAGCTGCCCATCTCCTATTGTAAGCTTGCCTCCCTGTTTCTTTTTAAGTTGGTCACCTTTGTTTTGTCTTCCCTACCTTTCCACTGAAATGTTTATGGAAACACACAAATGCTGACATATTTAATAGCACCAGGATCCTGGAATATTAATCTGTGATATGCATCTAATTTCCTTCAGCCAAAACAGATGAAGTATTGAGGCAGAGGGTGGGGCCAAACGGGGAAAAGGCTAAAGGCAGCCTCAGTCTACCTATTCCCAACCTGTATCTATATCTCTAAATGAGTCCTTCAGAGAGAAGGAAGCCTTCCTCACCCCTACTCTGTAGGAATTATGTTCTGAGGAGGCCGGGGTTCTAGATTCCCTCACTCCACCCTAGCAATGCTCTTCCAGCAGTTCAGTGACCAGCACTCTAATGCCACTCGGGTGGAAGTACATACAATAGGTAATGGCCATGTTGGAATGTGGGTCTGGCTTTGGGAAGGAGCTAATCTTGAGACAGACATGGGCATTCAGGGGTTGGAGTTTGAATTTACTGTTCACACAGATTATTCAGGAGTATGTGACCTTCTCGTAGTAACATGATCAGTTGGCTGGTTTCTGAGACAGCCTATAACTCCCTGTGAACCATCGGAATTATAGTAAATATGAGACTAAAAACACTGGAAGTTGAAGAGAGAATTAGAGGCTGTCACATGCTCCAGCTCTCTGGCATAAGTTCTGGGCTTAAGGATTCAAATAGCACCCAAATGGCCAGCAAAGAAGAACCAAAGAAAGTCTTATTTTTAATTTTAATTTTTTTTTTTTTAGCAAAAAAGTCCTAAGACTAGGCAGACTTGGCTTTATTTTCTTTCTTTTGTTGGATCAGAAATGAGTAAATAGAGGAAGAAAAGAAGCGCATGAGGCTTCAGAGAAAATCTGCCTTACAAAACAGAGAACATGTTACTCACAATGTAGAGAAAGAACTTACTTTTGAAAAAGATTGATGATAGTAAACTGAATAACATTTTAGAACACATCTGACTTGTCTTTTCAGCAAAATTCATGGAAATATGTAGTTTATGATACAAGAAATAAAAATAAGATGATGATATGCCAAAGTATGACATGAAGGGAGCAAGCTGAGAGGAGTTAGAAATAAAATAAGGTAAATGAAATTCATAAAGATGAAATATAAAGAAGCAAAATTAAAATTAATGTTAGATGCAGCACAGAGCAGAATTGGCAAGGTAGAAAATAGTCAATAATCACTTAATCTGTATGCCTCTATGCCTCAATGTCATCATCTGTTCAGTGGTGATAACCGTGGTGCCTGCTCATGGAGCCGTTTGAATAGTAAATGACATAAAGCATGTAAAGCTCTTAGCAGAGTATCTGGGATGAGGTATGCTTTTAATAAATATTAGCTATTATTTTTCTAATTAAAAACTTAATGTAAGAAATTAATGTGATCACAAAAAGTGAGTTTTTAGAGATTTTAATTGTGCATTTGAACTAATAATAGTGAGGTAGACACTGAACTTGGAATCATAAATCCTGGATAAACTTAAAAAACTCCAGCAGATTATAGGAGAAACAAAAGCAAAGAGATTAGGTACATAGAGAACAGAGAATGGCACTTAATAGAGTGCCAGCATAGAGATCACTGCTGTTCCTAAAAAGGAGACCAGTGTGTTTATGCTTTTGCATATAAGAAATACTTTAAAATATTTCCCTCCAAAATTTCAAAATAAAAAACAAAATTTTAAAAGAGACCAGAACAACAAAAGAAGTAACAGTGGAAGGTGAACTAGGAGAGAACTTTCTCAAGCTTAAGAAAAATTTTAATATATTTTGAAAGGTCAGTAATACATTAGGAAAAATGAAAAAAAAAGAGATAAATGTTTAGCAAAACGAGTGTTCTACAAGTATTTTATCCTGCTTCATTTTTCCTTCATAGCATTTATCTCACGTACGTAGGAGTTTGTTGTTTGTTATCTACACATTGATGAAAATTCCATGTGGGCAGGGACTTCGTTTTGTTCATCATCGTATCCTCCATGCCCAGATCAGTGCCTGCCATATAGTAGGCGCTCAATAAATATTTGTTGAGTGCATGGGTGAATGCATACTGACAGGTCTTCTATAATGAGATTCCATAGACAATTTAATTTGGGAAGCTTTGCTTATCATAGCTCCCTCTTGGAAAGTAGCAATGCTCAATGTGTGTTTTCCTTGGAACCCCAGCTTGGGAAAAGCTGACCTGTATACACACTGGTTAAAGATTCTCCATGATCTGGCCCTCCATTATAAGTCTCATCTCATCTCATCAGTTTCTTCTTTCTTTCTTGCTCATTTCTACTCCAGCCACAGTGGCCTCCCTGTTATTCCTTGAACATATCAGGCAAGCTCTCAGTTCAGGGTCTCTGCATATGCTCTTCCTTCTGCCTGGAATGCTCTTCACCAGAGAGCCACATGGCTCACTCCTCACTTCCTTCAGGTTTTTATTGGAATGTTAACTTATTAAAGTGTTCCCTTAGGACCCTATTTAAATGGTCATGTTTCCAACTCCCTATGCCCTTCTTCAGCTTTAACCTCCTTCCTAGTGTGTGTTATCATCAGAAATCCCCTATAATAGAGAGTCCATGACATACTTACTCATTTTGTTTATCGCCTCTCTCCCCCACTAGCCTGAGAGGTCCCTGAAGGCAGATCTTTTTCTCTGCTTTAATTCTCTGTTCTTTCTCTCTGCCTTAATTCTCTGTTCTTCATTCTCTCTGTTCCATTCATTGCTATGTCTAGATCAGTGCTTTGCACACAGTAGGTACTTGACAAATATTTGTTGAATACCTGTATTAATAAATGAATGACCTCTAGAGGCATGAAGGAAGGAAACAATTTTCTCATAAAGGACAAAGATCAGATTGCTTTCAGACTTTGCCACAATTCTGAAAACTGCAAGATGATGGGACAATGTCTACGGAATTCGGAGAGGAAAAGGTTATGACTCAAGAGCATACAGTTCCCAGGCAAGTTATTCAGTTGTGAAGATAACAGAAAGATATATATGCAAAGTCTATCATTTATGAACCCATCCTAAAATACAAAAAGCAAAGCAAATAAAATTCTTGAGGCTATATTACACATGAATGAAATAAATCAAAGTCGGGGACACAGAAAAGGATAAATCAAGATAAAAGTCAGAACAGTGAACATTAAAATCAGTTAAACATATCTATTATTTTAATAATAATAAATAAGGTTACCTAGCAATGCAATTATCTGAGAAACAATTCCTGGAATAGAGGAACATAATATAAACAAACATAAAATTAAATATTAATAATCTGGGTCTAAAAATTCTAGATTATATTAATGAAAACATGTAAGTGGGTTAGGAATGGATTGGGGGTAAATTTCAAAATGATTTTTTACTCCTGTTACAGAAGAGTCATCAACAAAAATGATTTAATTCATTACATTAATGAACAGAAAAATACAGGTATACAGTATAGTTTTTACCAGGAAAAGACAATCATTTATGGGAATATAAGAAGGTTTTATACACTTCAATCAGCCAGAGAAGAAAAAAAATCAAAGAGAACAGAGTTTATGGGAATATTTTTATATATTATTTCTAATGCTTTTTATATTTTAAACTTTTTCAAAATTTAGAAAAACAGTAATAGTCTTGATGAAAAACAAAACTAATAGCAAAAAAGCACAAAGAACAGTATAAAATAACAATGCAGTAAGATCTAGAACTCTGGGTCTTTGTTTATTTTTATTTTTTATTTCATTTTCTTTTCTGTAGACCTCCTCTGTGGACATGGGTCTTTAAATAGAATAAAATTTAATGCAAAATATAAAGACTTTCAAATTGGATTAAAGCAAGAGAGTGAGCAAGCAAGCAAACAGAAACCACCTACAAACTTTGTATATGATTTAGATCTAAGTCAAAATGACATACAAGGACAAGATACACTCCAAAGTAAAAGACATTAAAATAAGGCAATTTGGCCAGTCACAGTGGCTCACACCTGTAATCCCAGCACTTTGAGAGGCCAAGGCAGGCTAATTGCTTGAGCCCAGGAGTTCAAGAGCAGCTTGGGCAACATGGCAAAAATCCATCTCTATAAAAAATAAAAAAATTTAGCTGTGTGTGGGGCATGTACCTGTAATCCAGCCACTTGGGTGGCTGAGATGGGAGGATTACTTGAGCCTTGGACGTTGAGGAAGCAATAAGCCATGATTGCACCACTGCACTACAGCCTGGGCAACAGAGTGAGATCTTGTCCAAAAAAAAAAAAAAGAAAAAGAAAAAAAAGAAGGTAATTTTATTTTGATAAGGAAGCAATAATAGTCATGAATCTTGATGTGCCAAATAATGTAACATCATATCAGGAAAAAAGTGATGAAACACAATAATAGAAGAGGAATTTAACACAGACCAAAAATATAAATAAGGATACTTATGAGTTCAGCAATATATACCTTGACCCTTGGAAATTGAGATAAAATTTTTCCACTTTACTCCCACTTCCATACCTCAGGGCTGTCAAATGCTCTGTAAAATCTCCTGACCTCACCTTCTCCTGCTTCTCTTGACTTCCTTTTTGTTTCTGTGATGTTTAAATAGGAGGTAGAGTCTGGTCCCATTGTTTTGGAAGATTATTTTCAGCCTAGCATTCCCTATGAATCCAAATTAGTTTCCCTGCTTTCCTCAGAATTCTGATAAACAAAGGCTTTCTATCTCTTTAGAAAATTATTGTTGATAATGCAATTGTTTCCAAACTTTTTGAATGTGAATCCCAATATGTAGAACATTTTGAGCATACAGTTTAAATATAAATGTTTGTTAATTATGTAGACATACCACTGAATTAAAATATTGACTTCTGTGCTTTTTAGACTGGTGTTCTCTGTCATGTTCACTATGCACTTCTCTGTTTAAAACCTTTTCAAGTATATGCTCCCAATAGTGCATATATTAATAATATTAATCTTCTACAATACTAATATAAGACATATGAAACATATACAAAATAGAGAAAAGACATAATGAAAATAAATATTGAATGTAAGTTTTAATGTTTTACCTACACTTGATTGGATAATCCTGTGTTCCCCTCTGTGATGCACACCCCAAAGTGGAGACTATGTTCTAGAGACGAAGCTTCTTTTCAAGAACTCAACATATCAATACAAATTGTTTACATGTTAGCTAAAAAGAAAAAAAATCAATAATTTCCCCAAATAAAAGTTATATGTTAAATTCTTTAACCACAATATAATAAAGATAGGAAACAATAAGAAAAGGTTAGAGGAAAAATAATTAATGGAAAGGTAAACAAAACCTTTGGGTTAGAAACAACTTAAACCAACAGACATGGGATAGTTAGATGAAAAGAGTGAGAACATCATTTAGCAAACTTTTGGGATATAGTTAAAACTGGACTCAAAGGTAAATACATTTCCTTAAGTGACTTCACTGTTAAAATGAGAAAGAATTAAAAAATCAAAGAACAACTTACATAAGAAATTACGAGAAAATGTATATTTTCAATAGGTAAAAAGCAATAGGTAAAAAGGTAGACAATAGGTAAAAAGCAATATTCAAGGACAGACACAGAAAGTGATAATTTAGAAATGAGAGAAAAAGGCTGGGTGTGGTGGCTTCCGCCTGTAATCCCAGCAATTTGGGAGGCTGAGGAGGGTGGATCACCTGAGGTCAGAAGTTCCAGACCAGCCTGGCCAACATGGTGAAACCCCGTCTCTACCTAAAAACAAAACAAAACAAAAATTAGCAGGGCATGGTGGCACATGCCTATAGTCCCAGCTACTTGGGAGGCTGAGGGAGGAGAATCACTTGAACCTGGGAGGGAGAGGTTGCAATGAGCCGAGGTGGTGTCACTGCATTCCAGCCTGGGCAACAGGGTGAGACTCCATCTCAAAAAGAAAATAATAATAATAAGAAGAATAAGAAATGGGAAACAATAAAATTTACAATTAAACCCAAGAGAAATTCCACGGATGTTAATAAAGTCTCTTACACAACTAGCAAGATGGTCAAAATATTACTACAAAACATTAGAAGTGAAAAGAAGTATTTAACTTTACAGAGTGAGTTTTAGGAATGATAAACAAGTAACCAGATGGTTTTATAGGTACATCTTTTCTAATTTATAATCTAAATATTTAAATCTCATGATAAATTGCTTTAGAACATAAAAGGGATAGCAAAATTATTGCAATTTCATACCAAAATTATATAAAGACAGGAAACTTGAGAACATTCTTACTTTTGAATGTAATAAGAATGTTGTATATTTATAAAAAATTTAGGACAGTAAGTCCAATCTTAAGAGAATAATTCACCTTGAGCTACCAATTATTTCAGGACTGAAAGATAGCTTAATATTAGGAAATCTATATTAAAAATTAAGTTTCTGTTTGTTACTGTGTCAGGCAAACATGCCTGAGTGAATTTCCCCCAAATTGTGAGGGTATGTTTGAAATTGTTTGCCCTGATATCGTCTGTTTCTGCGGTATATTAAAAAAAATCACTTTTTGGGAGTGAGAATCTAGAGAGACCTCAAAGAGGTTAGCAGTCATTCTTCAGAGCAGCTGAGGGCAACAAGAGGCTCATGGTATCCATATTTAGCCATTACAACTCAGAAGAAACAAATGGTGGCTTCATATATGAGGCCCCATTGAAAGCCACAAGGGCAGACACTCCAAATTACTGGCATTGATTTGTAATCAAGCTGCTTTTCACATGGGCAATTCCTTATAGTGTGTTACAGGGAGAGAAACAGCAGAGATATGCTTATTTAACAATGGTCAATGATTTTCTAAAGTAATGCCAGTGGAGCCAAGAAGTCAACTATTATAATGTAAGAATAGGACAAATGTAAAAAGTGATATTATCATCTTGATGAAAATTATAAAAGAATTTGATAAGACTCCATATCTAGTTCTGATTTTAAAAATCTTAATTAATATGGGCTTAAAGACTCTACTCAACAAAATTTCTGCCTTACACTAACAGTCAAAGCCATAGATACTGGTTAAATACAAAAGGCATTTTTATTGACATTAAGGATGCCCCTTATCCACGAGAGCCCTCTTTTCCCCAGTTGTGATAATCAAAAATACCTCTAGACATTACTGAATGCCCCCTAGGGAGCAAAATTATCCCTGCTTGAGAATAACTAATCTATGTTGAGAATCTGTTTTAGAAATTCTAGTAAATGCAATGAGACAAGAAAAAAATTACAACTTGTAACTACTGAAAGAGAGGATTGTAATTACTTTCAGAAGGTGTGTTTATTGTCTTCAGAAACTTAAGAGAATTAACTAGAATTGGAAGTAATAAAAAGAGTTCATTAAGGAGGCTGAATATGGAATAAATATACAAAAAAAATCCAAAATTCAAACAACAACCAGTTAGAAAATATAATAGACAAAGATTTTATTTCAATAACAAAAAATAGAAAATCTTAGGTAATAAACTTACCAGGCTGTGTTCTGGAATACATATGAAGGAAACATACAATTTATTGACAAAGGTGTTTTTTTTTTTTTTTTTGAGACGGAATCTCACTCTGTCGCTCAGGCTGGGGTGCAGTGGTCGGATCTCAGCTCACTGCAAGCTCCGCCTCCCAGGTTTACGCTATTCTCTTGCCTCAGTCTCCCGAGTAGCTGGGACTACAGGCGCCCGCCACCTCGCCCGGCTAGTTTTTTGTATTTTTTAGTAGAGACGGTGTTTCACCGTGTCAGCCAGGATGGTCTCGATCTCCTGACCTTGTGATCCGCCCGTCTTGGCCTTCCAAAGTGCTGGGATTACAGGCTTGAGCCACCGCACCCAGCCGACAAAAGTGTTCTTGAATCCATCTCCAAGAATGATCTTTTCAAAATGAAAACATGTTACTGATTGCTTAACACTGTCAATGGCTTCCCATTGTCTTCAAGACAAAGACCTAAGTTTAAAACATGTCTTTTCTGGATCCTGCTGACTCATGCAGAGCTTTCCTTCTGCTCACTCCCTGGGCTTCAGAAGGACTCAGAATAATTGAACACAGCATCACATGCCATCCAATTCTGCTGTTTTTCAGGTGTATGCCCCAGAACTTTCATCTTACACAACACAGTTTTCAGCTCCATGCCTGCCCCATCACTCTTCTCTATATACATTCCATTAACCCATCAAAGTTTCTCTTTAAAGTAGTGATCTGGATCTGAATGCAGTACACTGAGTATAGTTTGACCAGAGCAAAATTTTGTTCCCTCCTTAATCTTAATATTTTACCTATTTATTAACATACAAATACATATGGACCTATATTTAATTCCTGGCTGTACCAATTATTAGCAAGACATGTAACCTCTTTGATCCTCAGTTTCCCCTTCAATAGGATGACGATAACAGTACCTTCTAACAGGGCTGTGATATTAACTATTACCTAGCATATATTCTTGTCACTTTTCTGTGTCCCAGTTAGTCACATTCTGAGTCTCCCACCTTCTTTTTTGCTTCATCCCATGGCTGTTGTTCATAACAATATGACATCCTGGCTGGATTGTCATTGAAACTGATTGGCTGGGTTCCTTGCCTCCATCTGCTCCCCTCAAATCCTCTTTGCAGAGTGATCTTTGTAAAATGCAGGTTATATAAAATAAATTCCCAATGCCTTTGATGGCTCTTCAATGCATCCCAAAAGTTATCTGCAGTTGGGCTGCATCTAGTTTTCTGGCATCCTCTCCCACTCTCTCTCTCTCTCTGGTTATCCCATACCCTAGTCTGGCTTATCAGTTCCTTCTCTTGCAAAGCCATGGCCTGAGAAAGGAAAATATTTCCATATGGACATTTCTGCTCCAACTGATTTCTGAACCAAGACAGAAAAGAGTACAGCAGAATGTCTCCCATTGGAGCTACACCAGAGAGAGGGACCAAGGAAAGGCTGTGGGCTGGCCAGGACAACAAGCTGGATTTAGATGGGCTTCTCTCCCAGAGCCGGGGCTCCTGAGGCCCCATTTATGAGCACAACAACCCCCCCTCACCCAGCACCTCATTGGTCACGGATACTTCCATTTCACGGTCAATTGACCATAATTTCAATTACGTAGGAAGCTTTTATTTTGCATGCAAATTCCAAAATGACTCAGAAATCTGTGGAGAGGCCTATGTATAAAAGACTAGTAGTTTAAGTCTGAAAGGTGGGAAATACTGCATTTTTTACATAACCATCCTTACCAGCCTCAGCATACTCAGAGGGTGTAGTGAGTAGCAATTATTGAGAGAATATCGCAGGTAAAATATCTGGCACATAGCACATACTCAATATTAGTGGGTCTAATGGTTTTTATTTATTTTAGCAAGGTCATTTAGCTAAATATATATCTAAGACATGTTTATATCTTAAAGCACTTTGCATATTAATGCATTTACAAATTAGAAAAAAATTGTTAGACTAAGAGTCTTGAGGGTTTAAAAAATTTTTATTTTACTGTGATAAGATCACATGAGATCTAACTTCTTAACAAAATTTTAAGTATATAATACAGTATCATTAACTCTAGGGGCAAGGTTGTACAGCAGATCTCTAGCACTTATTTATCTTGTGGATCTCCAGTTTTGATTTGGAAATTCAGACTGCAATTTAAATAAGAGGATTTTAGCCTTAGATGGTGTGAGTTTCTCCCTCCTCCTCCTCTCTGCCTTGGCTTAAGCTGACAAAGCAAACTCCAGGCAGAATGGCTGCAAAGCAGGCTGTCCAAGGTCTGATCCCATGAGCGGCTCAGTAAATGGTAGAGAGGCCCTATGGACAAGAGGTTCTCAACCTTGATTGCTCATTAGGATTACCTAGGCAGCTTTTAAAAGCCTTGATTCCCAGGCCACCTTTCAGGCAAATTGAATCAGAACCTCTTGGGAGGTAGGGGAGAGAAGACAAAGGACTTTTTGAAGCTCCCCAGGAACTCCAATGTGCAGCTGAAGTTGAGAATCGTCATTCTACTGGTGCAGACACTATAGTTTTCCTTTTGCTTATAAGGCCCTTATAAAAAAAAAAGGCTTCCCTCAGTGTCCAGTCTTTTGCTTTCAGCCATGTAAGGACACAGTGTTCCTCCCCGCAGGAACATCCCCTTCAGAAGGACACAGCAATAAAGCACCATCTTAGAAGCAGAGAACAGCCCTCATGAGGCAACAAGCCCGCTGGTGCCTTGATCCTGTACTTCCCAGACCCCAGAAATGAGAGGACAAAAATGTCTGTTCTATTCAATTCTGTTCTATCTAATTTCTGTTCATATATAATTCTGGTCTATATAATTTGTGTTGAGATATTTTGTTACAGCAGCACAAACGTACTAAGATGACCACTATGACACTGTCTTTAAGGACAAAGAAGGGATCTAAGGTACGCTAAGAGCCTGCTGTGCATCAGACCCTCTGTGCTGGGAAATTTCCCTATACTAAATCCTCATAATCACACTGTAGGTATTATCATGTCCATTTTCAGGTGAGGAATCAGCAGCTCAGAGGGGTGAAGTGACTTGCCCGGGGTGACTTAAACTCCAGTAAGTGGTGGAGCCAGGAGATGAAGCAGGTTTGTCTGACTCCAAAGCTGTGGTCTTTTAGTTCCATCAAGTTGCCAATCATGCCATGCCTTGAGTGGGTTTTTGGCTATTATTTCCCTATCCTAAAGCTGAATGGAATGGTGTTTATGCTCTTCTGTTTCCAGAGGGGAAAGTGTGAGATAAACAAGAGCCGAGATACAAGGACTATCATGCATCCTTGTTCCTGATCTTAATGAATCTTCTCTAATAACTTCAGGACTCAGGACATCCACATTACATGCAATCCTGCATGTACACTCATGCACAAACACCTTCACTCATACACAAACAGAGATGTGTACTCACACGCACAGATGCCTTCACTCGCACACAAACACAGATATACATGTATTTACATGTGGTCGTTAAAGAAATTCCCATGGAGAACCTATGATGTACCAGGCACTGAACAAGTATATTTACCTGATATACAAGGAGATGGCTTGTTGAAGAAAAGGTTAAATGTATAAACTGAAAACATATGACTTGGATTTTGAGTACAGTTTCCCAGCTGTGTAAACTCAGTCAAGTCACTTAACTTGAAACTTTTTCTTTTCCTGCCGTTATTATTATATACAAGACTTTATACATGCATCTCTGTGAGTGTGGCGTGAGGGGGAACGGTTTTCGGGCCAGTGGCCTCAGAGTCTCTCCCTGAAGTCGGTTGAGGCTCCAGTGGCGGCAGCAGTGTCTGCCCTGATCCCTCTCATGCTGAGGTGTCAGCTTCCACAGGGATCAGGTATCAAGCCAGGACCGGCCAAGGCCAGCCAGAGGAGACCTGGAGGCTGGGGGTGTTGGTGTGGGTGTGTAGCACGGTGCAGGCATGAGCTTGAGCTGCCCCCACCTCGACTCTTCCTTATTCCTTGAGCAGCAGGGGCAGGCGTGGGCATCCTTTCTCCTTCTTGGAATTTGCCTTGCTGCTCCCAGGGCTAAGGCTTGCCTGCAGCCTCCTAGGCAGACAGACAGACAGACAGATGGACAGCCAGCCAGCCAGACATCTCCAGGGAGGTAGCCCAGTGCTATGGTTAAGAGCATGGGCTCTGGCCTTGGACCCGCCTAGGTGACTCTCAGCCTCCCTCTATGTTTAGCTCATAGCCTGGTGCACAGTTACAGATCTCTGATGTCCAGTGATGGGCATACATTCACTCGCCTTGTTTTAATACTGAGGCTTATTCAGTTTTCTTGGCTTTAGTTCTTAAAAATAAATCAAAACTGATTTAGAGAATGTTTGGGCCTATCAGAAAGTCATTTTCCCCTGGCTGTCCTTAGTAAGACCCCGCAGAGTCACAGTGGAAACAAAGTGTGCTAAATTGAACAAACAGATGGACACGGGCCCTATGCCCAGAATCACTGGAGACCCTTAAGGAACCACTTTGGCAGAAGAGCTGCACCAGTGTTGGGCTGAGGGGTCAGCAGACCTGGATTTGAGACTGGACTCCAATACTGTGCAACCCTGGGTAAGTTACTTGACCTCTCTGAGTCTCAGCTTCCTCGTCTCCACTTTTGAGTAGTGGTCTCAAACAGTGTGTTTTGAACCACTGACTTTAACCTGTCTACTGCAGTCTCACGTCTGAAACAAGGTCAAATTCCCCTGTTGGGAATGTTCGTCGTAACTATTCTTTCCTCTATAGGCCTCATCCCCCTTGTTGCCATATATTTGCTTGGGGGATCATTTGATTACAGTTTATTTCACTTGAATACAAGCTCCATGAACAAGAACCTCGTCTGACTTGCTCATTGCTGTAAATCCAGGTTAGCCCAGGGCCTGGCACATAGTAGATGGTCAGCAAATATTTGTCAAATGATGAATTCAGGAGTGGCCAAGCTCATCCAGTCAGACAAAAAGTAGCTTGTGTCAAGAGTCACTGGGGACATCATGTCACTAGACAGCCCAGTATAACTGCCTCTGTGCCTCCAGGCTGAACTGCTTCAGACAGAGCAAGAGAATGCTAGGGAAGTCAAGCTTCCTTCTATCCTGTAGGGTCATTCCCATGGTGCTTAGTGGGAAGTCTGGGCTTGGTGACGTTATTTGTGGGCTCTTGTCTTCCCATCTGAGCCCTGCAGGGAAGGCAGTGTTTCCAGGAGAGAGCCTGGGTCTGGGAGTTGGGAATCAGAGCCTTGCTGACATAGCTTCAGGACCTAAGGTGGAAACGCAAACATCTCTGATAATAGTGCCATACCACCCAACTGTCATGAGGATTCAACGAGATCATGCAATTGAAGCATCAAACAGTGGTAGCAATGATAGTGGATTATAGCATATTGAATGAAAGAAGAATCTCTGAGCCCATAGCGTTAGCAATAAATAAACGAATACATAAATAGATAGGGAGAAGGGAACGCTCTCCTTTACAGTATAATGTCACTCAGAAATGTAGAAGACATGATGGATTTGGAAAATTCACCATTTTGCAACCATCCCAGTATAATTGATTTAGGCAACAATTATTGATAGAGACTAAAACAAGTGCAAGGATACTTACATCATCTCACAGTATCTTCTCACAAATTACTGATAAATCACAAAGGGAAAATAATCTCTTTATGGTGGAGAAACTGGGGGTGACCACCTTAATCATGTGATTGAAGTTAACATCACCAATGGGACGGGTAGAACACATTGAGAAGGATACAATATCACTTTTGTGGTATGTAAGCCAAACATGCGTGACTGGAATCTAATCATGAAGTATCATCAGACAAACACAAACTGAGTTACCTTCTACAAAATAACTGGCTTGAACTTTTCAAAAATGTCAAGGTCATGGAGGGCAGAGAGAGGCTAGGGGACAGTTCCAGAATGGAGGACTCAAAAGAGTGATCCTGCATTGGACCCTAAACTGAGAAAATAAATGGCTATGAGGAGCATTCTTGGGAGAACTGGCAAAATTGGAATATAAGCCGTGAACTAGATAACAGCACTGCATCTATGTTAATTGCCCTATCTCCCTCATTGTACTGTGATATGTAAGAAAATGTCCTTGTTCTTAGGAAATTCACCCTGAAGTCTTCTGGGGCTGAGGGGCAAAGGACATAAGCCGAAGCCTTGGCTCCTGGCTTAACTAGAGACTGATACAAACAAGGTTACCTTCTAGGTGTTCCTAGGAAATATGCCCCTTCCAGAGGAACTCAACCATTTGAGGAGAGATGAGGTATTGCTATGCTCTGCAGACAGAGGTGAAGTGACTACAATTAACCCTCGGAGCTACGCCAGCAACTTTGCACAATGGGGGAATGGGGATTCTTGGCCGTGATAATCCCCCAAAACTTCCCTCCCCCAAGCCATCAGCTCCCTGTCACTCAGAGAACTGGCCAAAGACATAATGTTCTTCTGTTTATGTACCATCCGTGCTCCCAGTCAGAACCCGCTAGAAAATACATCCAAACAAAATTAACTTGACAGGGAAATGGATATTTGAATGAAGCCTCTGCTTAAAACAATAATTTATCATGTTGCATCGTACATCTCTACAAAACCAGGATCACGGGTGGCTTAGCTGAAATGAGGGAATTCATTACTCCCAAAACATCTCTGGGACTCATTTCACAGGAGTCAGGGGTTGTGGGGAATGAATGAGGGAACAGACATCGACCAAGCCCCCCAAATGTGCCAGACAGATACTGTTGAACTGTTTTCATGTATAGCCTCATTGAATCTGCACAGTTACCCTGAAGACAATTATCCATGCCCAACCTCATGAATAAGGAAATGGGGACTCTTTAGAGTCTGAGGGCCCAGCTTGAGGTCACCCAGCTAGGACATTATGGGCCAGTGTTTTGAGGTGGTAAGAGTCACCATTACCCTTATCAAGGCCAGAATGGGATACCTCACTCCCTGCATAGCTTTCTGACCTCCTGAGCAAGCCATACTTTTATTTGTGGGTATGAGAAACCGCAAACCCTGTCCTGGCCCCAGGACACATACACCTCCTGGATGCTCTTACAGATGTCCAGCAGATGTTGGATAACCACAAGTGAAGTGGAGTGGAGTGAGGAGTCCCAGTTAGAGAGCTCAAGAAGGTCTTTCATGTCATTTACTCAATCATTTACTCATTCATTCATTCATTCATTCATTCATCCATTCATTCTGCAAACACAAATTGCGTTCTTATTATGTACTTAACACTGGAGATATAACATGGAGCTTAGAGTCTTGAGTCTCAAAGTCTGGTCTCTGGACCAGCAGCGTCATGTGGGAACTTTTAGAAATGCAAATTCTGAGCCCCCACAGCAGACCTACTGAGTCAGAAGCTCTGGGAGGTCAGGCCCGGCAAGCTCTGTCTTAGCAAGGCCTCCACGTGATTCTGATGCTAAGGTTTGAGAACTACTACACTCAAGGGCATGTAAGATGACGGGTTGTGATAACAACAGGGACAGAGGTACTTGACAGCTCAGGGCTCTGACTGTTGTAAACAGAGCCCAGAATTGCATAGAGATGCCCTTGTCACTTCCATCATGTCTGGGCATCTGGTCTTTTCTTGCCCCCAGACTATGCAACAAGTGACTCACAGCCTAACTTAGCCTTGGTACCCTGGTCTTGCTAGGAGCTCAAGGACACCCTGTGGGACTATGGTGGGGACAGCTGACAGGAAGAGAGTCAACCGGGCCTCAAAATAGCAAATTCCTTCTTAGGTCATATCTCCCTGTCATTAAGTGAGGGATATTTGTAAGTCAGCCCGAATCTGCAATAATTAATGATTCAATTTGTTGGCATAAAAAACTGGGCATGGGGTTTGAGAAATACTTGGGACAACAGTTCATAAATTTCAGTGTGCAAAAAAATCTTACAGGGAGTTTGTCAAACATTCAGACTGCCAGGCCACACAATCAGGTAAGTCTGTGGCAGATCTCGGGGAGACCCAGAATCATATAAGCCCCGGGTGGATCTCAGGGCAGGTGGTTTGAGGAAGACCCTTGGTGAAATGTAGTCTTGTGAGATATGCTCACAGGGGCCAACTCTCAATTTGAGCTACATGCCCAGGCTTCTAACCCGACCACCCCTGGATTCTGGATACCTGGAGACAGGTTTGTGGTTCCGTACAGTTTTCTCGGAAGCTGATGAGTAACTATTCTCATCTTATGGGTGATATCAGGGATTAGAAAGGACTTTAGCTTGGCTGGGGAGCGGTTAATGGCCCTTTATGCAGCAGAAAAACAATGAAGGCATTCTCATTTTATGAAAGTCGCTTCGAAATCTAATTAGAATATGAAAGTTGAGATCTTAGTCTATTTTTAAACAGAGCATGAGTTCAGTAGGAATAGTCAATGCTGGAGCTGTGAGTTGCCCGTCAGCCTCTCACTGGGGCAGGCAACGAGCTTTTTTCTGGAAGAGTCCTTGGTAATGGGACAAGTAGTTAAAGAAGCAAGGGACAAGAGTCAGAGACAGATGAGGGCTCTGCCTATGCAGGAAGAGCTAGGGGCAGAGATGGGGAAGGCCATGAAATCTCCAGACCCTCTCAAATGTCCCCTCTGACACACCTGCAGGGAAAGAGTGGGTAGCTAATGTGTGGTTGGTGTGTGGCCTCCTTTGTTGGATTAGAGGAAGCAAATACATCTTATTTTGACTGTCAAGGATAGCTGTGGGGGTGGTTTAGAAAAAAAAATGAATTGTTGGAGGCAGATCCTAAGTTGAAGTCCAGCCCTGCTCACTGACTGTGTGATTTGGCAAATCTTGAAATCTTTCTAAGCCTCAGTTTTCCCATCTGTAAAATGATGGTACTAATACTGACCTTAGGAATGTTTACATGAAATTATAATAGCAATCATAGCTAATATGTATTGAGCATTTACTACGTGCTTTATGTGCACACATTATCTCCGTTGGTCTTTACAACAATCCTATGAGGTTTAGGGAGGTAGAGGGACTTGCCTTATTAATGCAAGGAAAGCATTCAGATAGTGTCTGGTACAGAATAGATACTCAATTAATATTCATTTCCTTTCCCCCTCCCGGGGGATGTTAAGGAGGCTCCTTTTTGGAGAACTGAGAACTCTCTGCTGCATTTCCCCAGCAGGCAGTGACAGCCAATTGCTTAAGTCTCCTGAGCCATAGCAAGGGTTGCAAAATCACTGGTGGCGTATTTCTGATCCTGGGACTGTCAAAGGCAGAGCAGGCAGATTTGTTGGCACCTGCACAAGCCAGATTGCATAGCACCCAGAGACACTCATGTGACAACCGTGGGGACATGTCCCAGGAACATCCCACCCAGATTTGCCTTCCTTGAAGAAAAGTAATGCAAAAGGCCATTTTTCACTTTTAAATAGCTTTCATTCTACGTCTTAATAAATGCACGTTTGTTGATTTGTGTAAGCATGATGTGGGAAGTCTGCAAATGGATGTAATCTGCACCGAGGGCACATGTAAGCACCAGCGAGCACTTTTGAATAATGAATCCCTCCCGTAAAAGACGGACGCTATTCATAATAATTCCTTGCTTTTCTCATTTTGCTGCGTACAGTAGCGATTAATCAATTTGCAATGTTATGTCACCCGCAACAAATTGCTAGCACCAAGACAAATTTATTGCTTTATGATAAAAGAACTTGTTTAGGTAGAAATAAATTAAATTTGGGGGCTTGTGATTTGGGTTTGATGTTCACATAGGTGACCCATAGAGAGTGGGCTGGGGAGGTGAGAGGTCCAGATGATTCCTGCCTTGACCTGGCACCCAAGAGAGGGATGCAAATGCAAGAGGGTGTTTGTTCAGTTACTGACCCAGAGACAGTGCAGCTCTGATGGGAGAGAGTAACGCTGAGAGCTTGTGGTGGTTCTCGGGAACGTCTGCCGGGCTCTCCGCGTCAGTCAGTGTAATTTAGAGCTTTTAACAGAGAGGTATGGACAATCAGCAGTGCTCAAGGGAAGTAACTCTCTTCTCCTTCTAGGCTTCTCCTGAATCCTAATATCCCAATTTACCTCAAATTGACAGTGAAAGGAACCTACATGATAGGAACTGGGAATGAGGTTCAGAGGCTGGAGGATCAGAGAGGTCCTGATTCCTTTATTTATTGATGCTTCTTTAGTATTAAATATTGCAGAAAAATAGGCTGAATGGCATTACCAAAATTGTGGTGTAATAAATATTACATTTAGCCAATGAATGCTTTTAATGCAGAGACACAATTTAATTCTGTATAATTGTGCTATTATCGCCGACACTGTCAAATCTTCAATTTGAGGCCTTTCCTGGTTAAAAAAAAAAGCTGTGCTGAATGGGTAATGTGGTCCCGGCCATGGCAAGGGGGACCTGGGGACATGCATTCCCATTCCTCTATATCAGATTAGTAGCAAAGCAGCTCAGGAAAGCACTTTGCCTGAGGACCCAGAGTCAGGGGGTGTCGCAGGAGCATTGGGCTTCCAGGACGCCACACACGTTTGTCATTAATTTATACTCCATTAATTTGGGATCTGCAGTGGAATCAAGGGTGGATGCATTAATGCTGCCCTCTCCCAGTACACACACACACACACACACACACACACACACACACTCAGGACCAGGGCTTTTTCTTAAGCCATCTGATAGTCTAAATGATTTGTGAAAAGCAGGTTTCAATTAGGAACAACATCAGTTCCATTGCCCATGGAAATGGATTTCTCTGCCCCAGCTCATCGAAATCCATTCCTTTCTGCTCTTAAAGCAGGAGCTGGGATCACCTTCTGAATGCCTTGATACACCCTGTCCAACTGCCAGGGAGAGAGCCCCAGTGAAATTTTAGGGCCATGGTCTCTGTCATGTTTGTCTGGTTTCAGCCTCGAGGGAGTGGGGTGTGAAGGCCTGCTGTCTGCAGAGGCTTCTGCAGCCTTTCTGCAGGATCTGGGAAGTCTCTTGGTCACTATAAAACCCAGTGTCCACATCCAGAGCCCGTGAACAATGCGGGGCAGAGCACTGAAGCCCTCTGGCAGCACCCTTTCCACTGCCTTGTGGCCAGGTGGTCCCACGGCAGCCTCAGAGGGTGCTGGACTCACCTGATGACGGCTTCTTTTACTGTCTTCCCTTCTGCCTCCTCGCTGGGCTCCAGCCGGCCCAAGTTCCCTCATACGCCTGTCCAGGCCTGCCCACTCCCTGGCCACCTCCTCAGCTGGTCCTGCAGAGGCTCCAACCGTGGTGGGGCTGCGTTTCCCCTGTTCGTGCTGCCCTCCCCCTGGCTAATTCTGATTATTTCTCCTTCTCCTTGCTCTCTTGGGCGCCTTTATTCCTGACCGTGCATTTTCTCTGGACTCAGGATTAAAAAACCCCACGCTGCTAATATCCTTGTCAGCCTTTTCCTGAATCATTGCTGGGCAGCTCCAGGGAGCCACGGGCCAGTGCCTTCTGACCAGCAGACTCTGTCCCTGGGCATTCCTGTCCTTGGGGTCCTGGAGCTCTCTGTCTGAGCCTCCTTGGCCGCTGAAGCAATACCCAGAGGCCTGCATCCTCTCAGAAATGCCCAGCCAGGGTTGCAGATGGAGCCAAGAATTGAAACTCTGGCTGAGTCTTTCCATCTCATAGGTGATTTCTCTCAAACGCCAGATAATGTTTAAATTTTGAAGTGCTTTTCTCCACGTGATCTCATTTACTGTTATTGTCCCTGTTTTACAGATGAGCAAGCTGAACCTCAGAGGGCTTAGTGATTGGCTTGAAGCACAGCTACCAAGGATCAGTGACTGAGGTATGGGGGAAATAATCGTCTCTATCTGACAGATGAGGAAACTGAGGCTCACGTTGCTGAAAGGGCTTGTCCCAAATCATACAGCAGTAAGAGGTGGTGATAGAAGTGGGTTTCAGGCACTGCATCCTCCAGGCCAGAGGTACAGAGTGAAGCTCTGTTGCCCGCACCAGCCCTGGTCACAGGGGCAGTGCTCAACTCTGCACAGGGGTTTGTTCTGCATTGTGCATAAAAAATCAGGTCAGTCCAGCAGGGAAACACCCACCAGGCAGTACTCAGGAGCCCCAAGTCCAGGAGTCAGAGGTGGCCAGGGGCTGTCCTGGTTACTCCCATCTCCTCCTGTGAACACAGGGCTTGGTGGGGAGCTTGTGTTTATATTTCAGGGGAAGAGGCTGGTTAACTCCTCAGCCCATCATGCTGCTTGGCTTATCTCAAACTGCTCTGGGGATGACAGACCAAATATGACTGGGTGGCAATAGGGGTTTCCACACATTCTGGTTCAAGTCTATTACATGAGAGACTCAGGAGGAAGGTTCCATGTAGCAAATGCCCCTTCCTCCAGGCAGCCCTTCCTGACTCTTCAAGACAGAGCAGTGCCTCCTTCCCAGTGCCCCAGAACCTACTTCTGTGAAGCATGACATTCCCACTGATGGGATCAACTGTTCCCCCATCATCCTTCACCTCAGCTGAGTCATGGGCATAAAGACCTCCATGGGGCCATAGACGCCGGTCCTGGGACCAGCCATGGTCACTCACACACATGCCCACCCACCCTCATCCTCACAGAGAGACACAAGCACAGAGAGACACTGTCCCACACATCACAGGTGCTGTGTGGGCACATACGTGCACATGTACACACACACATGCACACGCCCCTGCAGATAAGCACAGACCCACTTAGAGACCAAGTCTGTCCATGTCTATGCATATACAGGCATCTGCTTCCCTACACCTGGTATTCCGTGTGTCCTCCTTAGAACAGAGGCCACGGCTGATGGCATGGCCTATGGGGATTTGGGATTTGGCCTGCTCAGGTCTGAAACTTCTTGGGTGGCAAGCTCTAATGCTGGGAACTTCTTTCTGGACTAGTAGCTTATTCCAGCTGGGGCCTCTCTTTGCCCTCTCCTCCCAGACAGCCCAGCCGCAGCTATCTCTAGCTAGAATCTGCCCGCATGCACTCCCAATCAGATAAGCGCCCTTCCTTTAGGCCCCTGGGGTCCTGTCGCCACCAGCCTTGCCACCTCGGCACTTTCTCAATAACTCACAGAGGTCAGCTGTTGCTCACCTGGGGATTATTTTCTCCCTTCTCCTCTGATGCTCTGTTTTCCCTGAGAACAGATACCTGTCCCTGGGGCTCAATGGGTCAACTGGCTAAAAGAGGAAGGAGAGGTCAGGGTCCCTGCTGACATCTGGCTTGTGCCTTGTCACAAAGGTACCATGAGTCCTCGGAGCAGGGCACAGTGATGGAGCACTGATCCTGGAGTCCGACCAGCTTGAGCTTAAACCCCAGCTCTGTCCCCTCTCAGCTGTGTCGCTTTGGACTGTCACTTGACCTACGCAAGCTTCGATTTCTGCTTCTGTAAAATGGGCATGGTCATTTGAGTCTTATAGGATTGCTGAGAGGCTTAGATGAGGTTAATCACAAGTAAAAAAGACTTAAATGACAGAGTGCTCAAAAAATGTAAGTTAATAAGAATGACTATTATGGCAATTGAAGTGTAATTGAATTGTTACAGCAATTGCCCTACCCCTATCTTCATGGCCTCTTAGGCCCTGTGAGACTCAGACAAGGTCTGAGCAGTGATTCAAAGAAGGCACAGCCTCCAGCCTTTGGCAGAGGAGGCAAGTGAAAGGCTAGCAAGGGCCTGGGCCTCTCTTGCAAAGCAAGAGAGAGCTGGGACTGGAAATAGCTCCCTTTACTGACGTGGGCTGTCTCTAGGCTACCTGTCACCAGTCAGTTACTGCCTGTAAAGCCAAGGGGATCACTCTTTTTCTATGAAACCAGGAGGGAGAAAACTCATGGATAAGGAGCCTTACCTAGATAAAAGCTTCATCTGCACTGGTCATTTTCACATATATTATCCCATTTATCTCAAAACAATTCAGCAAGGAGGAATTATTACAATGAAGAAGGCTGAGGCTCAGAACAATAACATGGCCTGTAGGTGACAGGGCTGGGGCTTGAACCCTCAGTATCTGACTTCACATGATGGGTTGTTCCCCAGCGTCCTGGCCACCTTTAGAAAGTGAACAGCAGAAAAAGGGAACAGAATGGAGATGATGAAAGCAGCTTCCTTGTCCTCAGAGGCAAGATGCTGAACAAATCCATCCTGTAAGCAATACTTACAGCGAATGTTCTCCACAGAACAATTTAGACAAAGACCTAGTTTATGCAGCTGAATATGAAATATGGCTTGTGTCTTAAGACATTTGTATAAAAAGATGATTTCTTTACTGTCGCAGCCTCAAAACCACCTCTTCTGAGAGTACTGCTTTCTTACCCGAGGATGGCCCATCAGGGGGATCTGGAAGGCAGAAGACGGGAGTTTTTCCATGAACTCACTGTGGTGGGGGTGGTCCTTGGGTAAGTTTCATTCTCTCTGCACCCTAGTTTCCTGTTCTGTGAAAGGACATGATTTTCTGGGGTGATTTCTCTGGGTAACTTCTAATTTCCCCTAAACCGTGGCTATATTCTCCAATGCAGAACTCATATGAGATCAACAAAGTATGTTTTTCCAACATACTTATGAATTTCTTTACTAGAAAATCCTAATGAAGGCAGACCACTTAAATAGCATTTGGTTAATGCATTTGGAAAATCCAAGAATAAATTCACATCAGGTGTAGAGGCCTAAGTATAAATGGCTGCCCCCTGTCTGACTCTATGACCATCAGAAAAGAAGAACTTTTGGTTTATGAAGCCTGTGTCCTTGTCACTGATTTAAGTCTTGGCTCTCCTCCATTTAGAGAAGGCAGCAAGGTTCCTGGCCCAAGGTGAACTATCCACCTTTGTCCCTGTCTGAGGTGACTGAAAACTTTTGCAGGATTCTTTCTTCTTCCAGAAGCAGAAGCACTGGGGGTGGGGAGGACATGGGCAGCAGATTTGGTCCCCTGGCTGTCCCATGGGGGCTGCTGCTAAGGAAGACACAGGCCTGGAAGTGAATTCTTATGGCACCTTCTTTGGTGGGGGGGCCAGGGGAAGGAAGGGGTCAGCATCTGGCTACTGCTGCCAGCAAATCTGTGTGTTGACAGAGTTGCTCCCCATATGTGTCCTTTTAAACGCTGATCCCTGCTCGGGATTCGAGTTGACCGACTCCGTTTGCCAAATGCAAATGCATTAACCTTACAATTGGGTAATCTAATAAAAAGGATCAATGGTCTGATTCGGTGCTTATGGAGTCATTTACTGCAAGTGAGAGCAATTGAGCCAGGATGAGCAGCGTCGGGGAGCCCAGAGGATGGCTTCGGTCGGCGGTCCCCGCTGACTTCCCCAGGCGAGGCCCTCTCTGCCTGGAGGGGCTGGGCTGAGTGGTCAAGGGAATGAGGAGGGTGTTATTCATTCATTACTGCCACTTTAATCACTTAGAAGTTCAATTAAGTATAAATCATTAGTGGTATTTCAAGTTACTTTATCCAGGCCTGTGCGTAACACACTTGACTGGCGGTGGGGAGCTTTCTGTGACTAGATTTAGCGTGCGACTGAACAAGGCAGTCATATGGGTTTTTCTGCTATGAAATTGATAAATGAAGCGGGCATTCGAGGTACAGCAGTAATTTCTGTGGTGCAGTCAAGTGCTCGCTCCCTTGTCTCCTCTAGCAATGAGGGCATGGGCCCCTTTAATATGGCAGCTTTCCCCTGGGGGTCCAAAGGCCAGGCTGGGCTGCAGTCCTAGGGTTTATTTCCTTGCAGAAGTTCCCAGAGTGAGCCCTGGTTCATTAGTAGGAATATACCTGGGAAGAAAAAAAAAAAAAAGGAGAAGGGGAAGAAGAAGGTTCCCTTACCGTCGTTCACCAGCACTGATGCTGTCACGATTTTTTTCCGAGTAGCAAGCGTATAGTGCTGGAAGGACAGAATCGGGCTATCTCGGCAGCTCGTTCCAACTTCCCAAGGATGCAGTTGTCCCCAGTGGCCGGCATCCCTGTCTGGAAAGCATATTTTCTCCTAATCGGTTTTACAGCTCTTTTAAAGTAATACGTCAGATCATTTTCCCCATATACATAGTTAATGAAAGTAACCCTACAAATTCATTTTAAATAGATGGAAGTTGTTATAACCCTGATCCAGAATTTATTACGTTCATTACAATCTTGCTGAAGTAGGTAATGTAATGGACTATTACTTTTATTATCTTTTTAATCCCTCAGAATTATTAGGAACTGACTAATATTTGGCATCACCCTGTTAATGTTTAAACAGAAATTGATACTTTAATTCGTCTAATAAATGATGGGGGCACTTTGAGTGGAAACAAAAGCCTGATGGGATTTATCTCGATCAGTCCCAAAGACTTTTAAGTGGGACTCAGGGGTCTGAATGCAATTATTTCCAGGCAGGGTATCTTCACCAAGTACTCAGAAAGGACAGAGGAACAGTGATGGCGATAGTGACAGAGAGACCCAGACGGACTCTCTTGTCAGACAGCAACAACAACAAGGCAGAAAAGAGAGAGGGAGAGAAATTCCACTCATACATTCATGTGTGAATTCTGATTCACAAAAAAATTAGAGTTCAAGCTCTGATTTGGCCTGATAACTCCAGCAATGAGCTCTATGTACTTTTTCCTTCTTGCCCTTCATCTTCCCTTCCCCTCCTCCCCAGATTAAGACGAAGTTTTTTCTTTATAACCATCCCTGTGTTAGTAATCAGCTTTATGGCTAAGAATTCTCAAGTGCTCTAGAATTCGTGCGTTGCCGAGACAAATGATTGGGCCACATTCTCGTAGTGAGGAGTGGAGACCCTGTTTGCTCCTTAAAAAATAATGATGGCTGCTCAATTTGCAAATTACCAAATCTCACTGTGCAATGGGAGGGGGTGGGAGGAGGCATACTGTTGTGTCTATTCCGAAGAGGCTGTGTTTACCCTCTAGAACTCCGTTTCCTGCCGGGCAGGTGACAGGTAGGATTTAGGAGAAATTGATCTCTTGCACTTTCTAGATTTTACAAGGCAAAATGCAATGCTGGTTACTAAAAGAAAATTATTTTTTAAATAATAAAAATGTATTAGTTCTAACAGGATGAGAGGAATAAAGTACGTCCCTTTCTGGTTTGATAATAAAAGACATTCGGGAAAGGAAAAGCTGTCATCTTGAAAGGCAAGATTGTGTTTTCTAACAAAGAAAGCTTCCAGTTAGCAAAGTCATTAATTAGCACAGAGAAGCTCATTAGAATTTAAAGCTGCTTTACTGTGTAGTGTGGCTTTGCTCTCTCTAAATGCTCTGGGTTTCCAAAGCAAGAAAAGTATTGATTAAATTGACTCAGCATGAAATGTGCCCCGTTTGTGCCGACCCATAAAGAGGTGGGCTTCTCGGCTTTCTTAGCAGAAGACTCTGCCCGGTGTCCTGTGAGCTGGGCCCAGGCGGGTGGGCTGGGGACAGCATCCTGTCTGCCTGTAGCCTACTTATTTCGAGGGACCGACTGACTGCCCATCATTCGGCAAAAACCCGTTTTGATCAATGGAGGGGAAACCTGCCCTTAGCTAAGTTTATTCCCGATGCCTTACAAATCTGATTTTGTAAATGCTGATTGCGTTCGTCAACGCTGAGTTGACAAGGGCTACACGTCATTTGGGGCTTGATAAAGAGACTAAGAGGCAGCTTCTCAGCATGTTTATTTTTAATAGACATAAAAAATGAAAACAAAAACAGGCTTTCTCACTCCTTGGAACCCTCGTTGACAGAAAAGTACTGAGTACACAGAAGTGGCGACAGGCAAATGGAGATCCTGGAAAAGGAGGTTTTCTACCAAAATATCCTTGTGAACATGAGGACAGCTTCCAAACTGAGAAAGAGTGGGCTCGAGAAAGCTCTAACACTTCCGTCCCTGACACGAAGTGCTTCGGGCTGTGTTTGGCATCAATATGTCGGAGCCGTGGCAACGTTCTTCGTGCATCCCCGCTTGGGCGTCATTTTGTGAGTAGGACAAACCCCATCAATTCTTACCTCATCTATTAGAAATGCAGCATTGTGAATGGAAGCAATGTTTTCTGGGGCACATCACTGGAAATGAAAACTCCTTCATTTTTCTATATCTTTACTGAATAGACCTAACTCTTCCCTTCAGCTTCACTAGATGTGGATGGCCCTAAAATACTCTCAGGGAGACTATCAAGAGAGAAAGAATGTAGCTTTAAAAGCCAATTAGAAAATATTCACAACATATGTAGCAAAGGGCTAATGTTCTTCCTATAGAAAGAACTCTTTCGGATGGATAAGAAAGATACTAAGATCTCAAAAGATAAATGAGAAAAGTATATGAAAAAGAATTTGCAAAAGAAATTCAAGTAGCTAATATTTAGTGAACACTTACTATATGCCAGGTATAATTTACATGAGATTTCTCGTTTATTCTTTACAAAGACCCTATGATTTAGGTGTTATTATTCTCATCCCTATTAAAAGATGAGAAAAAAAATAAAGCTTTGAGAAGTTAAATAATCATCCCAAGATCACGCATATTGTAAGTGAGGGACCAGGATTCAAAATCACGCAGCTTAATCTAGCAGGCAGGGGCTCCTAACTGCTTTGCTGTAACCTCACAAATTCACAGATACAATTGTAAAATAAAGTTTTTTTTTTTTTTTTTTTTTTTTAAGTTCACATTTACTAGTAAACAAAAATATGTTAATTGAAAATAATCAGAAAAATTTCATTATCAAAATAACAATAAAATGTTAATATTCGGCTGGGCGCGGTAGCTCATGCCTGTAATCCCAGTGCTTTAGGAGGCCAAGGCAGGCGGATCACTTGAGGCCAGGAGTTCAAGACCAGCCTGGCCAACATGATGAAACCCCATCTCTACTGAAAATATAAAAGTTAGCCGGGTGTGGTGGCCTGCACATGTAATCCCAGCTACTAGGGTGGCTGAGGCATGAGAATCGCTTGAACCCGGGAAGCGGAGGTTGCAGTGAGGTGAGATTGTACCACTACATTGCAGCTTGGGCGATGAAATGAGACTCTGTCTCAAAAAAAAAAAAAAAAAAAAAAAAAGGTTGAAATAGATATTCTTAAATATGAATTACAATTTGACAATATCTATCAAGTCTTAAATCATTTGACACAGTAATGCTATTATAAATAATTTATCTCAAGGAAATAGAAATGTAAGCAAAGGTTTAGGCACACAAGTTTGTGCCGGCAGACATTAAATGCTCCCACATTAAGGGAGTGGTTAAGGACCTTATGGTCCACCCATTCAACGATACTGGTAACAATAAAAATGATGTTTAAGAGTTTCCAATAACATGGGAAATGCTTATACCGGGAGATAAAAGCAAGATATAAAATTCCATGTATAACATAAACTGTGTAAAATATGGTTAGAAATAAGAATGGGAGAAAAGGAGCAAAAAAGTATAAACCAGGAGGTGTTCTCTGTGCAATGGGATTATATGTGACCATGACTTTTTGTTATAAATATTTTCCAAATTTTCCACGGTAAACAGTTTTATTTATCACTGGTGTGGGGCAGGGGGAGAAGAAATCCTTTATGACATTTAGAAGTCGACTTCTTAACTTGAATCTCAGACCTAATGGGAATGAACCATGGGATCCCAAAGTACCAAATTAACCTAAGACACTGGGCGTATTTGTTCTCTGAATCAGCCCAGGACGCCCAAAGACAGCCCTATGTGTTCTTCAACTCTCTAAGCCTTCCCCTCATCTGTAATGTGCCTACTCCTGGGGTTACTGTGAGATTAGAATGTGGGTAAAGGCCTTAGAACAGTCCCAAAGTGTAGGCATTCAAAAGATATAAATGGTAATAATAAAGTAATACACTAATTACGGTTACTGCAGCTGTTGTTTTGTTAGTAGGAAGGAAGAGTTGAGCATCTCGCAGGCACCAGGAAGTGTATACAGACTGGCTTGTCCTGAGAGTGCTAAAAGCATCTTTTACTGACACAGTTCCAGTCCTAGATCTGAGCTCTTGGTGCCACCCAAGTCTTCTGTCTGCTGCTGCAGAGGCAAAGGGGTGCTCTTCAGATTCGGATGTGCGCGGACTTTTAGGTAGACCCTCCTTCAGCCTGCCACATCCTGGGCGCTTTCTTGGGGCCAGGAACTGTGTTGAACCTTTTCACATATGGATTTTCCCACCTATAACTTTGAGAAGCAGGTTTCATTAGCATTTCTGCTTTATGGCTCAGAGACTACTAGACATCAGTCTCATGGGTCACAAAGCCAGAAAGTGGCGTTGCTGGAATCAGAACCTATGTTGATCTGAATTCAGAGATGTCAGAGATGAAGAGCAATAATGGCTGAGAACACAGGTTCTAGAATCAGAAAGACCTGGGGTTGAGAATATCTGTGTGACTTTGAGCAAGTAATAAAAGTGCCTCAGTTTGCTCATCTATAAGATGGGACTTAGAGAGCTCGTATGTTGCACCATTATTTTATGAAACACTAAAAAAAGTCAAATCATTGCTAATGAAACCATGAAATAATACTTTCTTATCACTTAAAATTTTATTTTTGTATTTATGAAAAGAACTTTCAGGTTGATTTAAACACAGATGTTTGTCACAAGACCTTTGTATGCATACATGAAAAGGAAAATATAATTGGAATAATTTGTTTAAGACATTCCTAAAACTTCCTCATATTCAGAGGAACTCAGCATTTTAGGAACTCAGCATTGTCAGTGTTCGTGTTTTTCAACAGACTATCATCTGCTGTCACATTGCAGGTGTTTGTGAGAGCATTTCTTTAAAAACCACTCCTCTATTGTCCTCAGGATTTTAAGCTGCACATACTTGTTCCGCAAGTTTTGATGTGTGTTCCCAGATATGACAGTGACATCAAGACTGCTGCCAGGTGGATAGTGATTTTAAAAAGCATCTCAATTTCAGAGGTGTTAAAATGGGAAAAAGAAATTGTATGTCTTAGAATTGATGAAATATAGTAGCTACCATATAGCGTTCTTAGGAGAATTAAATGAGGTCATGCTGGTAAAGAACTTAGACATTAGACTGGACACAGAGTAAATGTTCAACATCATCATCATCATCATCATGATCTTTATTATACTGCTATTATATTCTGTTCTCTGAGATGTATTGGATATATATGCAGCTCTGTAGGCTCTGTCTCAGAATTCTGAGCCAACATGCAGTGCCAAGACATTGGACCCTGAACCACCGGGGTCCTTGCAATGGCTGGTGATGGATGAGACACTGGACCCTGGGGTAGAGCCTGCTCCCTCTCCTTTTCTGTCTCCCTCTCTGCCTGCTTTGTGAACCTTCTCTCTCTCCCCCTGCCTCTCCCTCCTTTACTTATCTCTCTCCTCCTTCTTCTTATCTCTGCCTCCCTTTCCACCCCCTCCCCAGCTCTTCTGCAAATAAATGACCCTGTCACTCTGGCTTTCTTGTAGGTTTAGAGTGAATGGAAGTGTCTTTTTGAAAAGCTTGTTCCGTCTGACATTCCTTACCAGCTCAGGAGCAGGGCCCTTTGCACTCCCCTCTCTTCTGCTCAAAGATCTACTCATTTAGTTAACAATTTACAGGGCTGCCACTAGGCCTTGAGAACTCCACCCCACGGCAGAGGGAGCTGGGCTGTGCCCTCTGGAGGAGGCCTATGGGCAGGCTTGGAGGGATGCTTCCGTCCTGCCTCTAGTGGTTGTAGGCGAACTGGCGTAGGACCTGCCTAAAAAGAAACCATTTATTCCCATTTATGATTCTTTAAAAAAGAAGTTCACAGCTTTTATGATGAGCCTTATATATGCATTTAATGACATTAAAGTATTTGATTATGTGCATTAAGAAGAGGTCTGAGAGCTCTCTGGTGTCCTTAGTTTTAAGTGTATTTTAACTGCCTACAATGAAAGGAACAAGACAAAAAACGAGCTGTGGCAGCATCCTCATAAATTCTGAGCCATAATCGACATACCTTTGCTGGCACCAGGAATGGTCCAGGAAGGTAGACAGCGAAGAGGAACCACAGAATTTCCACTTTCTCATTGGCCTGAGTACCAGAGGGAGAGCAAGATCAGTCATCCCTGCAATACTTTCTCTTCAACCAGCATCTTAGCCAGGGATGAGCAGGGGCTGGGACTGACATGAACTGAAGATCCTACTTTGTGCCCAGGCTGTGCCAGGTCCTTTACGACTATTTCTGTGTTGTTTCATATCCAGAGGCAGGTATCATTAGCCCCATTTTCCAGATAAGGAAGCTGAGCCTCTGCAAAGTAAAATGACTTGCTCCAAGTTGGCAAATGTCAGAGCTATTATCTAAAAACAAGTCTTTCTGATCCTGGGGCTTCAGCCCTTTGCACAGGCACTGGGTATGAAGCTCCAAGTGACACCCATTTGGGGAATAGTTAATAGAGAAGGTGCTGAGGCCAGGGAAGCATAGGCCTTTACAGAAAAGCTTCTTCCTCCAGTTCTCTAGGCCCCAGCCCCTTGGAGGTGTGCATTGCAGTGGAAACGGAATCAGGACAGAAACAGCCACTTGAAATGAACTGCGCCCAGACAGGCCGCCATGGTGGCGTGATTGATACTGGAGCATGTAGGTGTAATGAAACTGATGCCGGCTTCTCTGCACCTGTGATTTATTGAGGACAAATTTAAGATGAGAAAGGGCCCCATACCAGGAGCTGCGTCTTCCCCTGCAAGGGAGGGTGGTCATCCATCACCAGCCATTGCAAGGGCCCCTTGCAAGCGGCTCATCAGATGAGCCAATAGTCTCTTTGTTGGGGTTCCTAACAAGTGTTGGATCAGCAAAAGTCTATTTATGCTGGTGGACCTTTCAGGACCAATTTGTAGTGGGTCACTGATTCTGCTGGGGTATTATCTTCTTTACTACTCGGGCCAGTTGGGGAACGCAGCAAAGATTAATGGTTTTGGCTGCCGACTTGCCGCCGCAATCTACTGCTTCTGGACCAAAGATTAAGTTTTTTTGTGTTTTACCAGAAAGAGCCCACCTTGTGTATGAGATGCACTTTGATTTACTGACTTGCTTATGGAGAAACGAGTCGTAGAAATGTACCTGGCTGTGGTAAGATTTTGGCAGATGGCTGTGAGGTCTGGCATCCATGTTTTTCCTTATCCTAAGGACCCGGACGGGGAATGGGCAGCTCCTGAGGCCAGTGTGAGTCCTGTGGCCCTGGGGTCTGTGGATTGAGGAAGCTGACTTTGAGCTCACACAATATCTTTGCCTTTCCTGGCACCCAGCAGCTGCCTCTGGATTCAGAGAGGCAGGCAGCACCCTAAACTTTATTATGTAAAAATTATGTTATGGAAAAAATAGTTACAGCTTTTCCTTTTTATTGTGAAAACAGCACATGCTCTTATAACACATTTTGGAAAAAAATTCAAGAAGCAAATAAAACTACACATAAGCCAACTGCACAGTGATAGAACTGTTAATATTTTGGCTGACATTTTAATCTAGAATTTTCACAGTGCACAAATGTATACATGTTACTTTACACTATTAAATGTATACTGGGTTTTTGTGGGACTTTTTTGCTATGTGATTGTATCATCCACTTTTGACAATGAACATTGTACCATAAGCTTATTTTAATAAGCCATCCTTTTTTTTTTTTCTTCTAAAGTTGGGTTTGCTGCAATATCTCCAATGCCAAAGGTCTGTTCCTTTATTCAGCAAACATTTGCTGTGTGCTTCTCTGGATCAGACGCTGTACTGGGATCACAGAGCTGAGTCAGACACAGCACTCCTGAAGTGCAGCTGTTGGAAGCAGCTCACGGGGCTGTGCATGTGCCCTGAGGGGTACTTCTGACATGCAGCTCTTAGAAGGGCCCAGAACACTGTACATAGTTTGAAGGCAGGGGCCTGATACTACTGACCCCTTCCAGGTCTCTGTGGAATCACAGTTCCAGAGGAGGAATTACGCATTTTGTTCTGCAGGAGAGGGACCTGCTGTTGGCTTTGGATACACCAGCTTAGCTTTTTAGAGTGAATCGAGATCTGAGGGCCAAACCTTTTTGCAGGGGCAACAGCAGCCCCATCTTGGAAAACTGAAGAAAGAGCCCAGTAGCCCCCAAGGGACCAGCCACCCAGGGCAGCTGCAGAAACTTCCAGGGAGATAGTAAGAAATGCCAAAAAGAGTGTGGCCTTGGGACTCCAACAGATCTGAGTTTGAATCTCCTAGCTGATGACCTTGAGCAAGTTGTCTTTCTGAGAGCTTCAGTTTCCTTATCTGAAAAATGGGGCTTTCCCCCCACCAGCTGCTGGGCTCTTGTGTGTGTTCACCACGCGGGAAGTCCCACGTGAAGAGCTGGTGCTCAGCCCGGGCCAGGCCCATTTTCCGGATGCTGTGCTGACTCAATTAGATGGATGGGCTCTAATTGTTCCAACAACACGTCTGAGTTTCGCAGGGCCTTTCCTTGGGAGCCTTTGTCTCAGGGCCATAAATCACTGGGCAACTGTCCCCACAGTTGGCTATGACTTCCTTTCCCTGACTGAGGCTGGCCAAGGGAGGGAGGGCTGAGCTGAGCACAAGACTGCTTTTCACCATTGGTTTTTAAATCTCTAATTGGGAGTATTACTTACTCAGCGATTCCGATGGTTCCCTTTGTAGTAGCCTCTTCTCTGCCCCAGGGCCGCCTTCTTCCCTTCCTCTCCACCCTAGTCCCAAATTAAAATTCTTTAAGGAAGTGGAACATTTTCTCTAGTGCTCTAACATGCACATGCACTTTCCCCATACCTGTCTTGATAACTGGTGGAGCATCTGTCATCTGGCCTGAGGCCTCCGTGTCTGTATGACATGTTCTGTGGATGGGAGAGACATTTCTCTTCGTTCAAGAGCAGCAGTTAACAGCCCCAGATGTTCCCCCCAGCCTGTGAGTCTCGCTCCCTGCTCTGCTGTAACCATTGTATACTGAACACTCCTGAAAATCCCTGGCTCCTTCCTGCCTCAGGACATTTTCTCTTGCCTTTCTTTTTGCCTGAATGCCCTTCCCTTTACATGGCTATCTCCTTTTGGTCATTCAAGTCTCAGCTTAAATATTATAGAGAAACCTTCCCTGACCATCTCTCACTCCAGAACAAGTCCTGTTTGCCCATGTTAAACTTCTTGACGGCATGCAATCCACTTCCTACCTCAGACTTTTCAGGCTTTGTGAAGCTGTATCTGCGTGATGGCAGATTTAACAAGCGTTTGACTCTCCTGCCTTCACCGTAAGTGCCAGAAGGACGAGATGATCACCTTTGTATCCTCAGTTTCTGGTACATTGTAGGCTGTCAACAAACAGGTGTGTTGACTGCACAATGAACCGATGGATGGATGATGGATGAATGAATTGGAGAGTGAGTGAGAGAATAAACAAATGAACTTCATGTGCAAAGGCTTATTTTCCCTCAGGTGACCTGAGAATGCATGAGGGGCTGAGTGCTTTCCCCGTCCCATCTCCATGCAGCCAAATGTCACTCACTACCGGTGTTTCTGAAACCCATACCTACAACTCTTCATACTTAGTGATCTGCCTTCATCCTCTGCCCTCCTTTTTCATTTAAACTTTTTATTATGACATTTTCCAAACATACAAAAGAAGAGAAAATCACTGTAAACCTGCACGCACTCTTGATCCCCACCTCTTTGCTGGAGTATTTAAAACAAATCGCAGACACCATCTCATTTAATGTATAAACATTTTAGGGGGTATTGTTAATAGATAAGGACTGACAATTTCTTTTAACATAGCCACAATATCATTGTCACATCTAACCCAGTGAAAAACCCGATTCATTTAATATTCGGTAGAGATTCAGATATTCCCAATCGTCTCAAAACCTCCTTTTTACATTTAGTTTGAGTCAGGCTGTAAACATTGCATTAGACTGATATGTCTCTTAAGCTTCTTTATAACAGTGCTCCCTTTTTCTCACATTTAAAAATGTGATTTATTTCTCTTTTCTAAATGCTGTTTTTTTCTTGATGAATTTTGGTCATTCTCCCATAGATTGTTTCACATTCCAGATTCAGCTGAGCGCCTCCTTGTGGTGTTGTTTAACGTGTTCCTCCATCCCTGTGTTTCCTGGAAATTGGTAGTTTGATCCAGAGGCCTGATCAGAGTCGTATTTCATTTTTGGCTAGAAGCCTTTGTAGATGGTGTTGTGATGGTTCTTGTTGTATCACATGCTAATGTCTAGTCATCTCTCCTTTAACAATGTTAAAATTGATCTGTGGCTCACCCTGCCCTAATTAACTCCCAACTCCCTTCTCTATTTCCATTGCTATATGAACTTGTTTTGCAAAACAAGTCAGTGGACAGCATTGATCATATTGAGCAGAAGTGGGAGCAGCAAGGTCTGATGGCAAATGCACTAGCAGAGAGCACAGGGACCAGGTAAGAGGGTTAATTTCTTTGCATTTAAGTTCTCTTGAGTGTAAGATGGGGCTAATAGTAGCTTTGAGAACTAATATGTGGGAGAAATGTTTGATATATAATCAACCCTCAACACTAAGTGCCTAATGTGTATTTACTCACTTAATCCTCCCAACAATCCAATGGGGTATATGCTACTATTAGTCCCATTGTACATGTGAGGAAGAGCAGACAGAAGGGTTAGGTAACTTGCCCAAGGCCATACAGGTAGTAAATGACAGAGCTGGGATTTGAACCCAGGGAGTCAGCCTCCAGAGCCTGTGCTCTTAAACACAGTGCTGTCTAACATCTACCAAGTCAATGAGGAGGTCCTGGTTTTTCTCCATGCAAGATGCTTGTCAAGTCCTTACCAGGAATGGGTACCTGTTAATTCTCACCTTAAGGTATGCGCAAGGGTGGAGTAAGGCAGTCCCCAGTGGCTGGAGGGTTTACTGTGCTTTATTCTGAGTTTTTTACAAAGTCATGTTGTCCCCCACCCCCAATTGCTGTTGGATGGGCCAGAACCAGCTTCATAAACTCACATGCTGGAGAAGGGTTTGGGGAAGATAAGGTCTCACCCCCATTTGGGAAGGATTCATGTCTCCAGAGAAGCTCTCTGAAGCCCAGTGAGCTTGAGTGACTTGCCCAAGATCACACAGTAAGGTTGCCACTGAGCTAGGGTTAGAACTCCAGACTCTCTCAAGCCTTGGGTGATTGTGTCTGGATACCTGGGTCCTTCCATGCTTGGTTGGAGAGAGTTGTACGTCTACTCCACAGTCCCAGATCCTCTGAGTCATTCTGGCCAGAACTCCTCTGGCGGTACAAATGGACAAACATGCCTGCTGAGGTTGTGCAGCTGTTCAGGGCTTGCCTGGCATATCACAAGACGTACCCTTCTTGATCACTATTGTAAATGTCTGTGCCTGCTGATCTCACTCTTCCAAAGGCATTCTGGAAACAGCCCTTTCCTCTCCCTTGGCTTCAATCTTGAAGCAAAATCAAATAAAGATGCAGAGGAAGAATTCAAACTCAGTTTTTCTGACTCCACGTTTCGAAGGCCAGAAGTAAAGTAAGCCCATGATCACTGATGCCAGTGCAACTGCCATGAATACAGCTCTACCTTCCAGATGGGAAAGTGAGGCTCAGAGAGGGGTGGTAATTTAATGTACTCACGTAGCCTTACCTGCAGTGTGGGCTGCTGCAAAGGGGTCAGGTGGTTCCTTTTGTGACCCAAGTGGTTCAGAGAGATAGGTCTCCTGTTGGGTTGCATGTATATCTTAGCCTGGAGAGTGCCTGGTGAGCTCAGAGTGCCAGAACTGGGGCTGGTGGGGTTTCTGAGCCTAGGAAACAGCCTATGGTCTGTGGGTCCAGCTTGTCTGATTATAAAGGCCAAGACAATAATTGAAGGTGGCTTTGGGTTCCCTGAGTAGGATCTGGCGCCGACGCCTGGTGGCTCTGTTGGCGCCTTGAGCCCTGGGCATTCGCTAATGGATTGTGGCTGATCCCAAGACTGATTGGCAGCCGGCCCCAAGGTCCTCAAGGGAAACCTGGAAACTGTGGTCTCCAGCTTGGAGACACTGTCCCTTCTGGAAGCCACAAGGGGGGGCTTGCAGAAGGCCTAAGGCAGAAGTGCTTCTGAGCCCATGGGATGATCCCTCTGTTCCCAAACACCTGGGTAGAATATGAGGTGAGGCTCCCACACAGTGAAATACGGAGAGCTGTCAAAATACCAATTCCTCATTTCATCTCCTTGTTGCTTCCCTGACCCACTCTCCTGGACTGGCCAGCACTATAGCCCCCCACCCCTGTCCAAGCAATAGTGGAGACAATAAGAGTGCGCAAAGGTTTTCTAAAGTAGCACACAGGGATGGGAGTGGTCCCAAGACAAGGGGGAAAATCTTTCTCAGACAAGCCAGGCTACCGTCATTCCCGGAACAGAGGAGAGAGGAATTCACCCTTCTGGAGATCTCAGAAGGCTGAGGGCTTTCCTGCTGTCTGGGAAGGGCTTTCCAGATCAGGGCACAGCACAAGCAAAAGCAGAGAGGCATAAGCATGCAAGAAACAGCACAGGAGAATTGGAAGGTAGAGTGTCAGTGAAGGGAGGATAGAAGGGCAGGCCTTGAAAGCACTGCAAAAATCTCAGACTTTACCTGGTTGGCAGTAGGGATCCATTGAAGGTTTTAAAGAGAGGGCAGAGGAGAGGAACCTGGAGTCTATTCACAGTCATGGCTCTTTCTTACGCCTGATTAGTCAGGGCAAAAGGCAAATACAAAACGGATGCATCTGACCTTTTTCTAGGACACCCAATATTTATGCGCTTTGCGCATCACCCAAATTTTATTCATTTACCAAAAGAGTGTGAAAAAGGCACTTTAGGAAACTGCTATAAATCCAGTGCAAGTCACCATGGTAACCTGATTAGCAGCTAAATTAAGTTCATGATTAAGAAGAAATAAATAAAAATAACTCTCCTCCTTGGCTGGGGCTACCCACTGTGCCACTGGCAGCCAGCAGATGCTGAAGCTTTGGGAAGCAAGGGTATAAGCCCGGGCCTGGCCCCCAAGAGAAGTTGAGGTGAGGGTGGGAGGTATTATATGCTGCAGAGAAACGAGAAGCTCAATTGTTAACCCTGCCTGGGGGTTGGTGAGGCCCCTGGCAGCCAGGCCAGGGAGTGCAGGCTGCACATCTGAAGGCTAAAGCAATGGCTTTCATGACAACGACCCATGCTCTTTAAGGGTGTCTTCTTGATGCCCCTGGGACACGTTTCTTTGTCCAAGCACCAGGTGCCTGTATTGCTGTCTCTCCAGTTCTATGCCCTCCTGTGATGGGTGCTGACATGACTCAGACCTGGTTTGGGTCCTAGAGAGGCTGAGTTTGGTGGTGGACACAGATGTAACATAGGCTCTGGGCAAAGTGTCTATATAAGGTATGGAAAAATGGGCCAGCTAGCAGGAAGGCTTCCTGGAGGAGGTAATGCCTAAGAAAAAAGCACATGTGTGACTGCTGAAGAGTGCCTATTTCAGGTGAGCATTCTGGGCCATCTGCTTGGGCCTGACTGGCAGACCAGCCTGGAATGAGCTGGCATCAGCCCTGATGAGACCAGAAAAGCCTTCTTGGGGGTTGTGCTGAAACACATCCCAAGGCCCATAAGCAGGAGAGATGGGTGCAAAGAGAGAAATGAGCCTCCCACTTACCCTTTCCAAGCCTCCTCCTGGCCACAGTAGTCCAGAGCAATAGTTAGAGTCAAGTAGCCTTTGAATCTTTCCTCTGTCACTTGTAACCTGTGGCCTCTGGCAAGGGACTTAATTTATTTAAGCCTCAGCCTACAAAATGGGGTAATAATGAAAATAGTACCTGTCTGTTAAGGTTATTGTGAAGGACTAAGTGAGATGACGCAAGCTAAATATAATACAGTCCCTCACATGTGGAAAACACACAATAAGATGTTTGCTGGGCTAATTTCATTACCTGGGGAAGTCTGCCATGACTGGGTGGCATGATCCTGGTTGCAACTTTCCTAGAGCAGTGCTGCAGTCTAAGACTCTTCCTTCCACATCCTCCTTCCTTCCTCCTCTCCTTTCACAGGGGTGAGACCAACATCGTGGTCAGTCTGAAGGCTCTCCCTGTCTCCTCTTGCCCTCTCTTCGTTTATACTTCACAGGTGTGTCCCCCAATCAACCTCTTACATATAGAATCCTGTTTTGGCTTCTCCTTCTCAGAAGACCCCAAATGACACAGGAGGTCTTGGAGAAGAGTCCAACAGGTGGGTGGTAGGGTAGAAGAGGTAGAATGGAGCCCCAGCAGCAGGTCACAGAGGTGTCTATAGGTGGGGTTGGGGGGAGTGCAGGCCTTCAAGGACTCTGGTGAAGAAGTGCCCAGTCTCTTTTTGTGTCTTGTCCTCAAATGTGGGTGTGTGTTCCTGTGTGTGCACAGTCCCCGAGCATGCTCTCATTGTTGCATTGGCCATAATGTAGTGAAAAAGATCTGTTTCCATCAGAAGAGGATGAGCACTCAGCCCTGAAGAAGTCCTTGGGCATAGTAGATGCTCAGTCAAAAACAAACAAAAACAACCCCAAACCCTGAAAAACTGAGCACTACTGGGACCTGCACCAACCTTAAGTTTTGCTTTGGACCAATTTTGTTTTCATTTCCTGGTGCTTTGAATTGCATCATGTTAGGTTATTTAACCTTTTTAGCACTTTGTTTTTGTGACAGAGACATATATTCACAGACACGGGTACATCTTTATGCCCACACAGAAGGGTAACAGCAGCCTTGCTTCAGAGGCCACACCTTCCAGGAAACCCTTCAGCCTGCCCTGTCTTTGCTGATCCCTCTGCCATCCCCTTGCAGAAGCAGCTTGGAGTCTCTCAGCTCAGCTGGACTAGATGAATCTTCTCAGGGTCCTCTTCTCCCACCTCTGGCTCCCAGTTCCTTCCCCCACTCTCTCCCTCCCTGCTCTGTGAGATCAGGGAAGCTGCAAACCCAACCCTTACATCAAAAGGGAACTTGAAAAATACTTGGAGCAAAAACTGCTAACTGTGCATCCTTGCTGTATGCTGGCGCTGATATTAAATCAGGAAATGGCACTGAACAGCCGCTCCAAACACAGAAACAGGGGTTGTCAACACAGCAACCAAAAGCAATCTCTAACAGGCAGAGGTGAAAGGGACCTGGCACAGGGCCGGGAGGGGGGCTGCAACCCAGGAAAGAATTCCTGAGCTGAGTGTGTCTGTGCCACCTCTCCAGTGTCTAGAATGAAGCCTGGATCTCAGTCCCTGGCATGGAACGCACCTTGTCTCCATGAGGGATTAAAGATAATTAAGCATGTTGCTTAAATACCTTTGAGATTCTCCTTTTTATTTCCATACGTGTTTACTGAGCACCTACTATGTGCCTGACAGTCCACCAAAAAAGATGCCTTCCCATGTGGAGATGACCTTCTAGCCCTCAGGACAGAATACTGACCCTTTGACATGGCATTCAAGGTCCTTCGAGTGTTGGCTCCTGCAGAAGCCTTCATCTCTGTCTCCAGCCTCCCTGAAATAGCTCCCCAAGTGCATGAGGCAGAGCCTTTGCTCCATGCCTTTGCTTGGACTAGTCCTACCACCAGCTATTCCTGCATTTCTGTGTTTGGCAAATTTCTGCTCAGCCTTCAAAGCCTTAACCAAGTGTCACCTTTTCTCTGCAGCATTTTCTGCCACCCTCCTCATTTCTTCCAATAGAACCAGGGATCATTTACTTGGGATCCAGCAGCACTGTGGACATACTGCTATCACAACACCTTTCATGTCACAATGGCAAGGTTTGCAATGTCCTGGAGGGGAGGAAAGAAGCCATGTTTATCCTTGAACCCTCATCTCCCAGCACTGGTTGTAAAATTGAAATTCCTTGTAAAAGATGAAATTCATTGTTGGTGTGGCTATGGGGAAACAGGTTTTCCATTCTGATTGTAAATGAAATAGGTACCATCTTGTTAGAGGCTAATTTGACATTATTAACACTGAAAATGCACACATCTTTCAACCCAGCAATTTTATTTCTTGCTTTCTAGAGGAATGTTTGCCCATGTGAAGAAAGGCACATGTAGAAAGCTGAGCTGCAGCATTGTTTGCAATAGTGAAAGATTAGAAATAGCTTAAGTGTCCATCAATATGGCCTAGATAAAAAAACTATAGGGCATCCATTGGACAGAATGCTATGCATTAGTTAAAAAGAAGTAGATCTCCATGTATTGACAGAGCATTTGCTGAGTAAAAATCAAAGGCAAGCTGTAGCTCTAGACATAGATGTTAAAATTACATTGCTGCATTTTTTTCACAATGAGAATGTGATCTTCTGTGATTTGTTTTAAAAAGAGATTGAATGACCACAGCAGCTCCTGGCTGAATGCAGTCTGGGCTTTGACACAGACAATCAGCATTATTTCCTCCACCACTCCCAGGCAGCAGGTCCCAGGGCAGTGGGAGGGTGCCATCTACTTCCCCTGTACCTGAGAAGTTTGCTCTCCATGCGGTGATGAGCATGTAGTAGAAGCTGGAATTCGGGGCCCTTGAAGAGCATCCAGACAAAGGAGGAAGAAAGTGAAAGCAGGGAGGCCCCTGGGGTAGGATAACTCAAATCATGCAAATTTCCTGAGTTGGTCCTTGGCCTCAGGAGGAAGAAAGAAGGATTGGTTCAGGAATGACTGTTAACTAAGGGAGAGGAGGGGGCTGGAGGGTGTGCAGAAAAGGCCTGACAATTCAGAGACCTCACACTGTAAAGAAGATCAGCCTTTGCCTAGTTGTTAATTTCATTTATTCTTTCATTGTTTCCATACTTGTAATTGAGTTCCTCCTGGTATGGGCATTGCACTGGCTACTGAGGACAAAGAGACAACTCTGCCTCCTGAAGACTTCCTCTGGGAGCTCATGATCAAATTCCATCTAGTTTCTCAGAGTGTGTTTCTTGGACTCTGGGCTTCAGAGTCACCCAGGGAACTTATTAAAATGCAAATTCTTGGGCTCCACTCAGACCTATAAAATCAGACTGTGGCTCACAAATTTGTATTTGTAACCCATTTTCTCAAGTGTAAAACATTTGGACTAGCTGACCATATCATTTCCTTGAACGTCCACGTGTTATTTCCTAAAGCCTCTCCCAAACCTGAGGTCTGCCCTGATCCCGGTTGAAGAAAGATGGAATGGAGGTACAAGCTTTGCCCTACGACTCCAGTGTGTGGGATTTCCCTAGAATGACCAGGACCTTGTCCTTGCTAATAGGCTTTTCACCCCACTCGCATGCCTAGGTACACCCAAGTCCCTGCAAGGCCTGGGAAGATCCATAGAACACATCTTCTAAGTTCTTCAGAAACAAGCGATTGACTCATTGTACGCAGGGGAATGGAATGTGCAAAGGTCCTGTGGCAGAACACAGCTTGGGCTGTGGAAGAACTTAAATAAATCAGTGTGCCTGGAGCATTGTGATGGGGGATGCAGCAAGATGAGGTGGGAGAGGGTTACAAGGGTAGACCATCCATGGCCTGAAGGCTATGCCAAGGAATTTGGTTCTTTTTCCAAGTGTTAAAGTGATTTGTATTTAAGCCAGGGGGTACGAGAGGGGGAATGATCAGATTCATTTAAAAATGATCTCTACTGCCCTGTGGAGAAGCAGAAAGTCTACAGCCAAAGCCTCTGCAATCCTCTAAGGAAAAGATAAGGGTGGCTTGGATGAAGGTTAAGGTACTAGATGAAGAACCAGAGAGATCTGGTGGATCTCTGTTGTGAAAGGATAGAGGAGAGGCAATAGTTGGACTATGGAAGGTGAGGGGCTCAGCCCTGGGGAGCAATAATGAGGTTTCAGAATTCCTGACACTGGCTCTGGGGTCATGGGTGGGGGAGGTGTAGTGGGAAGGGAATTGTCCTGGTTATCATTCACTGGACAGTGGCTTTGAGTAGCAGTGAGATTCTCATCAGCACTGAATCATCTCTCCCCTCTCTTTCTCTGTCTCTTTCCTTTGATATTTAGGGATGTATGAATAGGGACTGAAGGTCAAACTCAGACCAGAGGCAGGACCAAGGATCAGAGGCCAGGCTGAGGCCAAGGGTAAAGGACAGGATGAGAGGACTCTGCAAAGTTGTTCTTCTTTGGCCAGTAACCCTGCTTTGGTTTCTCTCCAGCCCCACAGTCAGGGAAGAGAAAAGGGAAAGAGAAGTTTGACTGCCACTGACAAGAAGGCACATTAAACATTGCCCTCATAATCGAATTATTGGCAGGGACTTGGCACTTGGTAAAGGTTCAGCCATGACGTGAACAGAGTCACTAATCCTGTGGGCAGCTGAAAATCTTTACCCAGAGAACAGGTGGAGAAGCACTGTACTGACACCAGAATCCCCAGGATGCTACTCAGTTGACACAGAGACCACACACTTCATAGTATTCAGAGCACTGGACTTGGGACCAGAAGTTCCAGCTCATCACTGCTGTATAACTGTAAATAAATCATTTAACCTCTCCAGGCTTATTCTTTGAGATGGAGATAATCCTACTCATCTCATAGGGCAATTGTGAGGACTGAATGAGTTGACACGCAAAATGCTCTTAAGACACTGTGATATATCTGCATCCACCCACTTATCTCCCTGCCTACCTATCTCTCTAATATAGGGATAATAATAGTTGCTACTTCACAGAGTTGTGAGAGTTGAGTGAAAAGGTGAATGATGGAGGCTGACGTGGGCAGATCATCTGAGGTCAGGAGTTGGAGACCAGCCTGGCCAACATGGTGAAACCCTGTCTCTACTAAAAATACAAAAATTAGCTGAATGTGGTGGTGGGAGCCTGTAATCTCAGCTACTTGGGAGGCTGGGGCAGGAGAATCGATTGAACCCAGGAGGTGGAGGTTGCAGTGAGCTGAGATTACGCCACTGTACTCCAGGCTCCAGCCTGGGCAACAGAGCGAGACTCTGTCTCAAAAAATAAAACAAAGCAAACAAACAAACAACAACAACGACGAAACAAAAAGGTGAATGAGAAAAGGCTTTGCAACTCCCTATACAAATGAGAGTGACTATTATCAAATATCCCATCTGTGTTGGAGGCAATACTGCCCAGTGGTTATCTAATGCAGCCTTGTCCAACAGAAATAGAATGTGAGCCACATATGTAATTTAAAATTATTTATTGGTCACATTAAAACACAGTAAAAAAAAAAAAACAAAACAGTGAAATAGTTTTAATAACACTTTCCTACCCCTAAGTGTGTGTGTGTGTGTGTGCTCGCGTGCACATTTGTGCATGTATTGGGGAGTAGTCCCTGGTCCCCAGGGGAGACAGCCAGGATCTTCACAGTCAGTGTAACTCTGGCTCCCTACTGGGACCCTCTGAATCTTTTGGTTGCCTAAAGACTACCAGGACCTAGAAACCCAAGAATACCTTTTTAGAAGCACTGGGTTGGAATCTGACAGCAGTTGTATGGGGCAAGGGAAAGTGGAAGTGATAGCTGCCTTTGGGAAGAGGAAAAGGAAGACAAAAACAAAAATCCCCCAGAAAACCCTCCTGTCTCTTTTTGGGTCCCATAGACTTTGGGCGGATCCCATGGAATGGGAGCAACAGAATACTTTTCCACTGAGCCTCACAAAAGGTAGCACAGACCTGAGGGCTCCTTGGAAAAGACAGGTGACACTACATCTGGGTGATGCAAAGGCAGAAGTCAGGCTCCTGAGGCGGGCGGGAGGTGGGGGTGCCCTGATTCGGGACCCTCCCTGGCAGAACTTGCCTCTGAGGCCCTTGACCACTGGCCTCTGCTTAGCGACTCCGCGATCCAGAGCCCACCGAGCTTTGAAGCTGGAAGTTTCCCGCTCCCTCATCCCGCGTGCTGCTGCGCCTCTCCACCAACACACACGCGCGCGCAAACAACACACGCACGAACACACCCCTCCCGCACGTCTCCAACAGCACCCATGCGTCCACAGAGACGCCGTCTCGCTCACCAACCCCCTGCAACCCTCAGGGAAATAACGCCGAAGGTGAACGGCACACCTTCGGGCTGAATGCGGATGCCAGGAGTGCCGCTCTGGTTTGCAGGCGCACGGGAGGGCACGCCGCCGGGCCTCTCTGGAGTTATTTCCTTGGCTGACTGGGGACCAGCGAGGGCAGCGCGGCGAACCTCACACCTGGCGACTGACTAGGCTTCACGCTCCCTTAGGGATTAACCTCTTCCCTTACTCCTACCCCGAATGCTCCAAGGCTCTGCGGCGGCTCGGACGCTGCAGAGCTTCCTCCATTACCATTTGTAACTAAAGAATCCCGAGGCGGTGCGTCCCAGAGGCATAGCCTCTGGCCCAACCTGGGGTGGGTAGACAGGAGGTCGCTCTTGGGTAAGCACCTTAAATGGGAGTTTTGGCAGCTAGAGACAACAAGCTGTTCACTAGAGGGGCTGTGGCTGCCGCAAAATCCCCGACTTTCCTTCAGTGTGCCTTGGGACTCCGCGCACCGCTCGCGTGGCTCCTGGCCTCCCTTTACTTCTCCTCCTCGACTCTTCACTTCTTCCACCATCCCTTTTCTTTTTTTCTTTCAGCGTGTCGGACTCCCAGTCAATGGGGATACAGTAGTAACCCCCCACCCTCCTCACCTCGACCCTGCCTACGTTTTAGGGATAGGGTGAAGACTCCGGGTACTGCTGTGTACCCACGGCCGGGGAGCCCGGCACGCTGATCCAGATACCCCAGAGATGAGAAGCGGCATCCCGCGACGGCAGTCGGGATTTGGAGGCCATAGGGCCTGGGGCTCCAAGACCCTACTGATCAGTGCAGCAGTAACCGCGGTGGGGGAGGCCGGGCCACGAAGTGGGGTCAGCTGCGCAGCAGCGGCCTTAACTCCTTGGCCACCTGCGTGTCTCCGTCATTCACCCACAGACTGGCAGGGGTAGGGCTGTTTCCAACATTTTTTTGGTGGGGTAGGTTGGCGGGCGTGCAGAGGAGGGAGTGGCTAAGCTGGGAGAGGGGCAGAGAAACGGATTTGGGTGGGGAAGTGAGCCTGGGGATGGGCAGAGATACCTCAGTCAAAGCCCAGGCGAAGGGAGTGACCACAACAGAGACAGAGACACAGGGACAAAGAGGAGCGCGCTTGCCCAGACAAAGCCCGTGTCCAAGAGACCCTGAGACGGAGGCAGGCCGCGCGCGGGAGAACAGGAACTTCGGAACCGCAGACCTGGGGCCTCAGGAATCCCCAGGGCCTCAATGGGCCACGCCAGTCCTCGCCCGCGAGTGTCAGGCAGCGTCGACGGACGTACGGGCGGGGGTGGAGTGGGTCACAGCTTGGCCTGTTCGCCTTGGTGCCCGCACAGAAGTCCACAGTGGCAGAAACACTCTGGGAGCCACAGGTCTCTTAGGACCCTGAGGGAGGGTGCTACCAGCTCTAGTCCAGTCCGGACCAAGAGAGTCCGGCGTGCTTGTCCCACCCTGGCCACCTGAGTCCGGAGCCATACATAGTCTGCACAGATCCGAGACACCCGATCCCGAGTGGTTTGGAAACGTTCTCCACTGAGCCATGGTCCGAGTGTGCTCACACCGCGTTCAAACAGGACGAGGACATTTACAAGGTGCGAGTCCCCAACCCCCAGCTTCTGGCAGGGGCTGCGCAGCGGCACCGCCCAGGCTCTCTCTCAAGGCGGCCGACTCATTTCTGCGGAGAGCACGCTTCTCCAAGAGGGTTGTAGACGCGCCCTTCCAGCATTTAGGTTGCCACCCCACAAGACTGAGTTCAAGTTTTAGTTAAAATACACTCATTTTATTAAAAATAGGCGACCCAATACCACGCCGTACCCCAGCCTCTCCGAGGGCGCAAGAGAATAGAGAGTTTTCAGATTAATGGGAGGCAAATATTTTACCTTCTAACATTTAAAAATCATTTAGGTGCGTCTGCACTGGTGTGGCTCACGCGACCCCTACGCGCGGGGTCAGTCGGGCTGGTCCAGCGCAGACAGTGGCCGGGACTCACTCACCCAGTGCGCGCCTCTCCTGCCTCTCGCTGCGCGCGCCCAAAGCTGGAAAGCAGAAGGCGACGCAGGAGGCGGGTCGGGTCTCCGGGTCCAGCGAATTCGCGATCTATCCGGTTTTGGCGCCTGAGCCGAGGTCTCAGGAAGAACCCGTTAATTCTAGCCATCCTGGATCTGGATAGGGAGGGTTCGCGGCTCCCAAGCCTGGTTTGGATGCCTAGTGCGGTGCGCTTCGGTCTCCCCGTCTGCCCTCCGGGGAGGTTTCTCACCCGGTAGCCCTGGGCTGCTTCACTGTGGCGTTTCCACTTTTGGCTACGGGCCCTCCTCCGCCCGGGACCTTCTGGCGCGGGGAGCAGCCGACGGGCACCCCCGAACGCTGGGGCACGGAATTTCAACAGGGGCGACCAGCGCGGAGCTCGCTGCTCGAGGCTCGCGGCTGAGTACGAAGACGGGACCCGAGGACCTGTACGTGGCTCGAAAGGAACCTGTCCTGGGCGCCGCTGCACACACAGTATGCGTTCCGGGCTGGCTTGGGTTGGGCCAGGTAGGGGAGACCTGGCTGGGTCCGAGTTGCCGTCCAAGCCTTCCGGCAGTGGGCCGGGCGGTCGCGACGCCTTTGCGCACAGTGGCCACTTGGGGTCGCACTTTATGCCTGTTTGAGCCTCTCCGCGGCGGGTTGACGCGTGGATCTGCTTAATCGTAACAGAACGTTCAAACAAAAACAGGGCCGGCTCCCCAGCAGTGGAGAGCCATTCCGAGCACCGTCCCGGGCCGGCCTCGGCCCCGAGGCTCCGGGCGCTCAGGATTCCGTGCGTGTGGCGGGGGAAAGGAATTCAGAGCCTTTGGGCTGCTGCTTTTCCCGTCGCCTTCACTGTGAACATTGTGGGGTGGGGTGAGCGCGGGGAGCGGCGGGGCCAATGGAGTAGAATCTCAGGGCTCTGCCACTGCACCCGCCAGGAGGGGCACGGCCCTCGCTTGGCCTGAGAAAGGTCCCCTGAGGTTAAGAGTTGGGTCTGAACACAACTCTCGGAGCCTCGAGCCCGCCCTGGCCAACACACAAATACGCGCAGATCTCCAGAAACAGGAACGCACGGCACACACGGCCTGAAGCCGCGAGGACACACAGAGCGTCGCCCACTGGGCGGGGGCCGCTTGGGAACAAAGGGCCCAGGAGGCGTTGTCCCGGCACTCATTCTGAGCCTCCTTGGGGGTGACATGGGTTGGGGGTGGGGTGCAAAGGGAACTGAGGGAGGAGAGCGCGCGAGGAGGGGAAAGCGGCGGCTTGCCCTAGAGGTGGGGCGCGCACTCCAGGCGAGCGTGCGGGGGCCGGGACCTGCAGGGTAGAGGGGTGGGCCCAGGGTGGCCGTCCCACTCCTTTCCAGCGCTCCGCCAGGCCTCGGCGGCTCCAGGGCCGCTCGGGCCGCCAGTCAGCTGACGCGGGGGGCGGGGGAGCTGTCAGGCGCGCCCCGCCCTGCGCCGCTGGGCCGCGGAGGCCGTGCAGCCATTGGCCCGCGCACCGGGCCGCCCGGGCCCCCGCACCCCAGTGACATCAGGAGGCGATAAAAAGCTGCGGCGCCGCCGGATCCAGCACAGCTGCACCGCCGAGCTGCGAGCGGCTGCGAGCGAGAGAGCGTAAGAGCAAGAGAGCTAGAGAGCGAGCAACGGGCACTCGCCCCACGCCTCCCCTCAGCCCCACTGCGCGCTCCGCTTGCCTCTCCACTCCGCCCGACTCTCCCCGGCCGGTTCCCGGCGCGGGCACAGCCCAGAGCTCTGGGCGGTGCAGGCAGCCTCGGGACTCTCCGGCGCGCCGCCGCGTCCCCAGACAAAGGCTTGGCCGGCGGCCCCGGCCCGCTGCGCCCTCGCTCCCCGCCTCCCCGGCTCGCCGCTCTTCGCCCCCGCGCTTGGCTGGGCGCGCTCCGGCCGGCCGCAAAGTTTCCCGGGCTGCAGCGGCAGCTGCGCCTCGCGTCAGCGATGGCCGCGGAGCTGAGCATGGGGCCAGAGCTGCCCACCAGCCCGCTGGCCATGGAGTATGTCAACGACTTCGACCTGCTCAAGTTCGACGTGAAGAAGGAGCCCCTGGGGCGCGCGGAGCGTCCGGGCAGGCCCTGCACGCGCCTGCAGCCAGCCGGCTCGGTATCCTCCACACCGCTCAGCACTCCGTGTAGCTCCGTGCCCTCGTCGCCCAGCTTCAGCCCGACCGAACAGAAGACACACCTCGAGGATCTGTACTGGATGGCGAGCAACTACCAGCAGATGAACCCCGAGGCGCTCAACCTGACGCCCGAGGACGCGGTGGAAGCGCTCATCGGCTCGCACCCAGTGCCACAGCCGCTGCAAAGCTTCGACAGCTTTCGCGGCGCTCACCACCACCACCATCACCACCACCCTCACCCGCACCACGCGTACCCGGGCGCTGGCGTGGCCCACGACGAGCTGGGTCCGCACGCTCACCCGCACCATCACCATCATCACCAAGCGTCACCGCCGCCGTCCAGCGCCGCTAGCCCGGCGCAACAGCTGCCCACTAGCCACCCTGGGCCCGGGCCGCACGCGACGGCCTCGGCGACGGCGGCGGGCGGTAACGGCAGCGTGGAGGACCGCTTCTCCGACGATCAGCTCGTGTCCATGTCCGTGCGCGAGCTGAACCGCCACCTGCGGGGCTTCACCAAGGACGAGGTGATCCGCCTGAAGCAGAAGCGGCGGACCCTGAAGAACCGGGGCTACGCCCAGTCTTGCAGGTATAAACGCGTCCAGCAGAAGCACCACCTGGAGAATGAGAAGACGCAGCTCATTCAGCAGGTGGAGCAGCTTAAGCAGGAGGTGTCCCGGCTGGCCCGCGAGAGAGACGCCTACAAGGTCAAGTGCGAGAAACTCGCCAACTCCGGCTTCAGGGAGGCGGGCTCCACCAGCGACAGCCCCTCCTCTCCCGAGTTCTTTCTGTGAGTCGTGGCCGGTCCCGGCCCCCGCCTTTGCCCCGGCCCGGACTCCCTGTCCTATGTCCCCAGTCCCACACTACCCCGGACCCTGTCCCTGCCGCGGCCCCAACCTTGACCTGTTTGACTTGAGCGAGAGGGAGGAAGGGCGCGCGGGCCGCGGGCGACGGGCGGGTGCGCGGGCGGGCAGGGGACCTTGGCTAAGGCGAGAGTAGCGCACGCCAGCGCCGCCTCCTAGACTCGAGCAGAGCCTGAGAGAGAGAGACGAGAGGGTGGGAGGTCCCGGAGTAACTTCTCTTCAGGCTGGAGGGCCGCGAGGCGTAGTCCCGAGAAGTCACCAAGGCCATCTGGAGACTCCTGGCTTTCTGAACTTTGCGCGTTAAGCCGGGACCGCTGCTTTGCGGCCCGGAGCGTAGTCCGCGCCAGGAAGAGAGCAACGAGGAGAGGAGAGGGACTCTGGCGTCCCGGCAGGCGAGAGGCGAGGCTGAGCGAAAGAAGGAAGGACAGACGGACCTGTCTGTCAGAGTTCGGAGAACACTGGCTCTCAGCCCTGAGACACGGGCCTCAGTTAGGACGTTCGGCGCCCAAATCTCATCAGTTTTATTGCCTGCTCGATTATATAGAAAAATACAAAAATCTGCATTAAAAATATTAATCCTGCATGCTGGACATGTATGGTAATAATTTCTATTTTGTACCATTTTCTTGTTTAACTTTAGCATGTTGTTGATCATGGATCATACTCCCCTTGTTTCTTTGGGTGAGAAGGGATCGCAGTTTGGAAACTCCGGCGCTGCGTGCGGGGTTTCAGTCCCAGCTGTAGGCTTGTAAATACCCGCCCCGCCAAACCGCATAGAGAACATGGCAGCAAGCTGAGGGTCTTTGTTTGGGTTTATGATTATGGTATTTTTGTTTGTAAGTTAAAAAGAAAAAAAGAAAAAGAAAAAGTTCCAGGCATTTTACATCAGAAAACAACTTTGTCTTGGGGCACACTTGGAAGTTGCGTGTTTTCTTTCCTTCCCTTACCCCCATTCGGTCCTCTTTTTTCTCTCCTGCTTTAGTTTTCAACCTTGCTGGTGTTGAGAGAGAGAACCGAGAGGTCCCAGCTCCCGAGTACAAGGGCAGGGCAGGGCAGGGCAGGGAAGCTGCCAAGCTCCGCACCCCAGAAGAGTGTACTGGACTCCAGCCTTGTCTTTATGGTCAAAATGACACCCTTAATAAGAAAGGAAAGGAAAGGAAAACAGATCCTCCCCTCTGCTTTTTATTGTAACCAGAATCACCCTGAGGTCCCTTCTGAACCCTCTGGGCCTGCGCTAATTGTAGGAACCACAGCGCTCTTAGGGTGAGAGGCTTAGCCATCCCTGACCCTGGCAGTGCACTGGTAAGCAGACATTGCACTGAACCAACTGCCACGCTCAGAATGTACCAGAAACCCAAACATTGGCAAGTAATTTTGCAACTTTCAAGTGTGTTCTTTAGACCAGTGCATTGTGTTTCTTTCTCTGCTTTTGAAATAGTAAGAAGAGTTCTTGATGGTGTCTCCCCCTCCCCCTTCAATTCTTCAGTTGTATAGTAGTTATAGGGAAGACATGGGTGTTTTTCTTTATTATTACTTTTTTTTTTTTTTCTGCAGGTCAGTAAAAGGATTTAAGTTGCACTGACAAAAATACCAAAATAAAAGTGTATTTTTAAGTTCCCATTTGAAATTGCTGGCGCTGCTGGCCAGATGCATTTTTGAGTTTGTATTAGTTGATAAATTAACAGTAATAACAAGATTGTATGAACCGCATGGTGCTTGCAGTTTTAAATATTGTGGATATTTGTCCTGCATCAGAAACGAGCTTTGGTTTTTACAGATTCAACTGTGTTGAAATCAAACCTGCCGCAACAGAAATTGTTTTTATTTCATGTAAAATAAGGGATCAATTTCAAACCCTGCTTATGATATGAAAATATTAAAACCTAGTCTATTGTAGTTTTATTCAGACTGGTTTCTGTTTTTTGGTTATTAAAATGGTTTCCTATTTTGCTTATTAAAACCATGGAAATGGTGTTTATTTAGAGGACTCTGCATTCGCATGATTTTGACTTTCTTCTCTTGCTTCCTCAACAGTCACACCAACTTTGGGTTACTCTTACCCCGTGGCCAATGGAGTAGCAAACCAAGCCCTAGTAAAGCCCTTCCTTGAGTGTGTGAGTGTGTGTATACATGAGCCTCAAATGTGTTTTCTGCTTCCCACCCTAGGTACAGACCCGGGTCAAGAGAGCTGGTTTGTGAGCTGAGAGGGCGCAGGTCCAAACAGCCTTGAGTCCCTGGATATGGGGCACACGCCACTTTTTCAGTGCTTTCAGGCTTGGCCACCAGAACTGACTTGCTAGTCTGTCTGTTCTGATATAGTGATTGATGGAGACTAGGAAGCCAGGAGCTGCCACCTTGATGAGGAAGCTGGGTCTTTTTGGCGCTCTGGCCCAGCTGACCACGGCCCTTGCCCTCCTGCCTGGGGTGCAAGTCTCCTTTCTCCTACCCAGCGCATCTCTCTGGGAGCAACTGGAGCTGCCCAGAGCCAGATGCCTTCTCTGAATGGGGCCTGTCTCTCACCCCAAAGCTAATGGAAGCAGGTACAACCCAGCACTAGATCTTGGGGTGCAATATCCCCCAGGCAGGAAGCCCTTCTGTGTGGACTTGTGTTTTTGAGGGTAGTATGCCTTGGGGTGCACTGGCACTTGGGCATGGATTCCTCAGCTCCGCAGATGGGCACTGTGTGGCCGAGTCTGAATTTTAGTGGCTCCTCGAATTGGTGTTGGAGGGATTTGGGTCATCACTCTAGTGCAGCAGCTTCAGCTGCATCCTGGAGATCCCCGACTGGGAGGTGGCCCGAGAACCTTTCCTTTTCTGTATTCTTGGAAGAGTGGAGCCCACCTAGGTCACCCCCAACCCCTCCCAGCCTCCTTGGAGTCCTGTCTATAACTCAGGGTTGGCCTCTGGGACACGGAGTAGGATCTCCAACCCCTGTAGAGTTTTTGTGATCCTTTGGCAATGGCAAGCTCCGAGGGGCTCCGGCATCCTCAGACTCATTATCTGCAGTCCAGGAGGCTTAACCTTTAGTCCCTGGAGTTCTCTGGCTCATGGAGTTTCAGAACTCTAATGGGGAAATATAGGAGACCCAAGAAGTGGAGCCCCAGCTGGGAATCTGAGTTGGGAGAAGGAATGGGAGAGTGAAACTAACAGGAAATTTTGGCCTGGATCCCTGGAAGCCTGGAAGTAGTGAAGGCTGAGGTCTAGAGAAGAGGAAGGGGACCTAAAAATTAAGGATACAGATAACATTAACATTTATGTACATTTATAGAGTGTGTTGGTGTTGTTCAATAGGAGAGAAGCTTGAGATTCTAGCTCGAATTTAATTCAAAGGTCCAGTTGATTTTCATAGCGGGAAGATGGAAGATGTGTCTGCTGGGGAAGGCTTTGGCTGTGATCTGGGAGGAGGAGGCAGCTGAGCCTGGCTCTGTGGTACCTTTGCCCCCACGTGCATGAATGAAGGAGCAAGGGGCTTTGATTAGTTGGGTAACTTCCTACGCACATGCTCCTGCACAGAACGTCTTCACGTGTACACATGTATCCTCTTTGCAGTGAAAGAGGCTTCGCTCAGGTGGGGTGCCAGGAAACCCCACGGCATGGTTCCAGAGACCAAAAATATCACGAACGCCTGGCTGGTGGAGACCCTAAATCCGGTGGCCTGACTCCCTTTGGAATCGTACCAAGCGGACTGGCATTCTCCATCCTTAGTCTCTGAGCTGGGGAGGGTTGCAAACTCCAAAGTGTTGGCTTTTCTTCCCCAGAGCACAGAAGCACAGACATTGACCCAGTGACCAATACCATCAGCATTGCATCCAGAAGACAAAGTGGTTCAAGCCGGTTTGGAGTGACCAGCTGCCTCTCAGAGAATCTGACAATCCCAGAACACAGTCTTAGTGACACACTGACACACAGATACACAGACACATACATCCTGCACACATTAATGTCCACATTGATACCCATATTGATGGTGCGGGGACTGACACTGAGTCACTGTCAGTCCCCGCATCAACCCACCAAGTGAGCACTAACAGGCCGGGGGCACAAGCGGGCGAGAGTCAGGCGGAGCCGGCAGCTGCTTGGAGGAGCCCCGGGCTTCCGGAGCCTTCAGGGCGGACTCTCACATCAGGCAAGCCCCGGCTATGTCTCCGCCTGTAGCCTGCCGGCCCGACCCGCCGTGATGCCCCAGAGCCCACAAGCCCAGGAAAAGCGAACTGAGTCCCAAGGCCCTCTGGCACGTCCCACCCTAGCGGCACCCCGCCACCGTCATCCTCCTTTTACGTTCCCACCGCTCCCCGCGGCTCTCGGGCTCCGCGCAATCCTTGACATCCCCGGGGGAAAATCCTCCCAGCGCCGGGAGTCTTCCAAGCCGGCACCAGTCCCACGCAGACAGGCTGGCGCCTGCACCCGGAGACGCACTCAAGAGACAGGCACGCTCAGACACCCGGACGCACGCACGGGGCACACGCAGGGCCCGGACTAGGGCTTCCCTCCGGACCGCGCCCCTGGTTGGAGCGGCTGCAGTCCAGTCCGGCGCGAATCCCGCCTCTTGCGACCCCGGATCGCTGGGGGTGTGCGGGAGGCTGTGCCGGCTGGATCCGCCGTCGCCACTTTCGGCGAGGCGGGTGGAGGAAGGCGCTCAGCTGGGCTTGCCGGGAGCCTCGGGTCCTCGCGCGCGGGGATGGGTGGGAGCCTGGGCACCATTCCCTTGCCTCCTGGCATTCTTTTTATTTCTTTGACATTTCCCATTCTTTTAGCCCTTCCTTCGTAACCTCTTTCATTTCAGAAAACTTTCTCCTTTTGTTTTGATTTCTCTTCTGCTTTTTATTTCCGCACTGCCTGGCGGGGAAGGGCTGCCGAGCGGGGTCCCGAGGTGGCTGGAATAGTATGCGGCGTGGGGGAATGAGAGTCTGGAGTCCCCCGAGCCACCGCGCAGCACTAGGACCAGGGCCCGTTGCTCCAGGCTCTCGTCTTGATTGCTCCAACTATCCCGCTGTTCCCTTCCAGGTTCCCCCGGTGGCGAGGTTCGCTGGGGATCGGAGCCCCACTGGCGGGGAAACCGGCACCAGTCGGCTCTCGGGGAAGGGATCTCCGGGGAAGCTGAGCTTGGGCCCTGGACCCAGATCCCTCTTTCGGTGAACCAGGCAGGCTTCCCTCAGTCCCGGGTCTCTGGGCATTTCTGTGGCAGGACAACGCTCCTGCCTGTCAGAGGGCACTCGACTCCTACCCACTGCTTCAGCCAGTGCCCGCCCAGCGGCCTCTTGGACCCACACTGCAATGGGAGCTGCCAGGAACCACACCAGATCCACCAGGCTGGTCACTTGGCTTTCTCTGTGACCTGGAGTTGCAGCTTCTGCCACACCAGGCAAACCCCCTACTCTCCTGCTCCCCCATCCCCACTCCCCAAGCTCTTCCTCTCCGGGCTTCTGGAGACAGTGGGTTTAGAGTTTCTGGTCATTCCCTTGCAGGCTTTCAGGTGCAAAATCTGCACTCCAGGCCCTTCTGTTTTCAGAAAGGAAAAACTCTGAACTGGCTTCTTGCGTAACCCTTCCCTCTGCAGCCTGCAGTCTGCTGGCCTGGCCTCTCATCCCAGAGATAGTTGTGTTTGGATTTGTTATGTAAGGAAGGGAAGATTAGAGGTTTGCTCTGCTCCTCCTCCCCCCAACAAAATAAAAGTCCTCAAATGGCACATCCAGTAGGCAGCATGGTTTCCAGCAGCCCTCCTAAAAGAAGTCGATCTGGTTGGTAGAGCTGTTCTGTGCTGTTGCCTAGCCCAGTACACTCAGAAGACAATCCAGCTGCAGTAAAGCGACAGTTCTGTGTCCAGGGTGTACCTGGTCCGTGGAAGTAGCCCTCAGTGGGCTTCCCAGGCTGGGCTTTCTTGGCCTAGAAGCCTAGCCTTATTTTGGTGAAGACGGCAGCTACTACTGCTGAAATTTTATTCTTTCTATAGTTTCTGCCGCTTGAAGCATGTATCCAGACCATGGAGAGCACCTCTTCCAACTGAGGAGCACATTCTCCCATCTCCTCTGCATCCTGTATGCCTCTTTCATTTCTGAACACCTTTACCACGTTCTGTCAATTTCCTATGCCTCATTTCCGAACACCTTTACCACGTTCTGTCAATTTCCTATGCCTCACACTTATTCTTCTTAATGTCTTTCTCCATTGTCTTACACATATTATCCTAAAAGATGCATACAAAAAGATGCATCTTATATTATCCTATCTTTTAGGATAATAAAAGATATATTATATATATTATCCCAGAATGCCTCCTAAAAGATGCATTTAGACAAGAAAATCAGAGCTTAGTGTTCTCACTTGGAAGAAACAAAATACATGAAATAAGTTACTACTTCACTGTGGAAAATCACCTATATTAATGATTTGTTATGAAGCCAAACTCAGTTTTAACTGCCTCTCTGCATTCTTTGCATGTGAAGCTACTTTCATGAAAAATACCAGCCACTCATTATACATTCTTTCGTATTTGTATCAAAAAGGGATGTTGTCTTTGGGCTGGAGGGACAGCTTTGGAGGCAGTGGGAGGAGCCCTGGTACTTGCTGGAAGAAGCCAGTTTCAACATAAAAAGGGAGATGAAATCCACAAGTCCAACATTTATATTGTTGTGTTTTCTTTTTTGGAGATCTGTATATCTTACCTAGGATTGGACTCCTTCTAGTAAATGGACAGCAGGGTGGGAGACTACAAGGTGCCCATTTCAGAGCTTTGGAGCATGAGGCAGGCATTGATCATAGCCCAGGACTCCATCGGATTCAGGAGCCACAGCTGCCCTTAGCTCACTCTTCATGTCCCTTTGTTTCTTCTCTGGATCTGCCACATTCACTTCCCTGCTTCTGCTGGTGTTACAGGCACCTGAGCCTTACTCTACAGAGACCATGGGCCTGGACTGGCCTGGGGGCTCACTTATGCCTGTCCTGAGTGGTCAGAGAAGTGATGTGCTTCCCATTGCAGGGCTTGACACCAATCCTTCTTTGTGTTCTGGGAGCCGGAGCATGGCACAAATGTCCCTTTCCGTGGACAATGGGCAGGAAGGTCACAAAACAGAAGTGTAGTCAAACTGCGAGATGAGTTCCATTATTACATTTCTCTTAACTCTGTGAAGCATGGGTTGCTATTACCTGCAGGTCAGAGATGAATAAAGCTCAGAGTGGTTACTATTTGCTCAGTGTCACCCTGTGGATGAACTAGAACTTCAGTCCCCACGTATCTGATGCTGAAATTTGTATTTTTGTCACCAAACTTCATAAGTCCACTATGTCTTATCTGAAACACTCAGGTGGAGGGAAGTATGGAGGAGTGGGACATAGTCTTCTTTGGTGACAGTTTCTTCTCTAAATCCCTCTGCAGAGGGTAGTTACATTTATAAGGGTGTGCTTCATGCTCTCCAGCCATAAGACGCTCTCTTTGCATCCCCAGGCAAAGAGATGGGTGATGGGAAGTTGGAGATGCACAAGTACAAACATGATGACAAGGGTATCAGAGAGAAACTGCAGCTCTGTTCATTTCAGTTGCTGGCAGAGGAGTATGGTGGTGAGAAGTGTGTGTGTGTGTGTGTGTGTGTGTCTGTGGCTGTGTGTGGTGGAGGAGGACACTTTGGACATCATTGCCGTGGGACATTGGTACTGTTTTCAATTAATGAACAGTTCTTTGACCTTTCATCTGTTCTCAATTGAACTTACCAGTAAATATATCATAATTACCAGAGCAAGTGTTCATAGAAGCAGCAGCCTCTAGGTGAGGCAATTTTTATGGAATCACCCATAGTTTAATGAAAGCTGTTTCTAGGGTAAGGTTGAAACTCTAGATCTGCACATATATATGCATATGCTCTTAGAGCAGGTGCGTGAATAAACATGCATGTGTATACACTCATGCTTACACATATGGAGGCAGGCCTGCACACACATTGGAGCACAGAATCCACATGTGCTCATTTGCTAGATACAAACTCTCATATTCATGTGCCCACATACATGCATGCAAACATATACACATGCATTATACATGTATGCATATGTATGTATCCACACCTATATGCTTGCATGTCCAAATACTCATGTACATGCATTTACAGTGTGGATATAATGTTCACAATTATGTGCACATAACTATATGTATTTATACTCACATTGAGATGCAATTGATTACACATGCTCTCCTCAAATGCATATAAGTCCATGTACATCCTCACATGCACATACCTACATGCATGTGTAATTGAACATGGATCTTCACATTCATTCATAGACAAGCACCATGTAACAAGTGAAATGTGGCACTGGTAGGGTTAATGGAGGCCCCAGACTCCCATAAATATTTATATGAAGCACTCAAGCTCTCAAAGTGGGAGACAAAACCTCTCCCCACAAGGCCTTGTAAATCATGCAGCTGCTGCGTGTTACCTGTCAGATCCAGGGCTGTGCAGTCCAGCATTTGCTCCATGAGGGCGGCCACATACGTGCTGGAGCACACGGCACTCTCTGTGCCTAGCCAGGCATCCCAGCAAATGTGCCAAAGTTGGTCCCCACTCCTCGGATTCACGAGCAGCAAAAGGAAGCATTTCAATGCTGCTGCTGCTGCTGCAAGCACAGGACTGAAGGAATGAAGAGGCATTATATGAATATCTGAGACTTGGCTTCTCTAGTAAAGACAGATGCTCTCCTGTCGTTATCCTGGAGGGACAGCATGTGGGGGCCTTGGTGAGAAGGTGGGTGCAAAAATGATTAAGGGTCCTGAGCCAAATCCAGGTTTGGTGCAGCAGGGACTCCAGCCTCTGGAGCTGCTCTCACCCAGCAAAATTTTGGGCTCCAGGAGCCTACTGAATCACAGTTCTCCGCGGTGCTATAACCCTTTGTTTAGTGAATACTCTGCTTCTAGTCCTGCCACCTAAAACCATTCATTGGATCGTTGAACAAATTATTTGTCTTTCCTACCTCAGGCACTGTGCTAGGTGCTGGCAATATAACAATGAACCGAAACAGAAACAATGGAGTTTACAATCTATTAGGAGAGAGAGACATCAGTAAGATATTGTACTAATGAGCATACAATTTCTTCCTCCTTCTCCTCCTCCTCCTCCTCTTTCTCCTCCTTCAGTGGAGTCTTACTCTGTCATCCAGGCTGGAGTGCAGTGACCATAGTTCACTGTAGCCTCCAGCTCCTGAACTCAAGTGATCCTCCCACTTCAGCCTCCTGAGTAGCTGGGACTTCAGGTACAAGCCACCAAGCACTGCCAATTAGTGTACAATGTCACAAAGAGATAAATGATATGAAGGTAAGCCACCTGGCTCTCTGAGAGCATGCATAGGACAGTGGAACTGATGTACAGGAAGAGTGGTCAGAAAAGGCTTCCTGGAGGAAGTGATGTTTGAGCTGTTAAAGTCTGAGTAAAAGTTAACCAAGTCAAATAAGGAGGGGAAGAACACTCAAGGTCAGTGTCATGTGATAGAACTTTCTGTGATGAGAGAAAATTTCTTATCTGTGCCATCCAATAAGGTAGCCACTAGCCACAAATGGCTATCAAAGCCTTGAAATGTGGCTCATGCAGCTGAGAATCTGAATTTTAAATGCCATTTAGTTTTAATAACATTTAAAATAAGTGATCAGAATCAGCATCTCTGTCTCCTCTGATTTTCTTTCCCTCTACTTTCTTGCCTTGCTCACTCTGTTCCAGCCACACTGGCCACCTTACTGTTTCTGGAAGAGGCTGCTTATGGCCCTTGCTTAGGGAATTTGCTGAAGCTGTTCCCTCTGCCTGAACCACTCTTCCCCCAGATACACCTGCAGTAAACTTACTTACCTCCTTCAAGTTCTTGCTGAAATCTCACCTTCTTCATGAGTCTTATTTTGACGACCCTATCAAATTTTGGAACCTGCCCCCTTCCCTCTCCCTGGGCAGTGCTGACCTGCCTTATTTTTCTTTAATATTTCTTTTCTTGTTTTTTCTTTATTTCTTTTCTTATAGCACTAATCACTTTATAATTTATCGGATTATTATTCACTTCTTGCTTATTTTCTGCTTTTGCCTGCCAGCATATAAGCTGTGTAAGGTCAGTGTCTGGCGACTGTTTTGTTTATTGATGTTCCTAAGAACGACGAATGGTGCCTGGCACTTAGTAGGACCATAACAACCCAATAATTGGTTGAATGATCATGTGTTGTGTAAAATGTACTTAAAAAGGAAAGGGGTAATGTCTGTGAAAGCATGGGTTTGAGGTCCTGGCTCGCCCTATCAATCAATCATTAATCTGCCAGTCATATCTATCAATCATCCATCTATCAATCATTATCTACCTATTATCTATCTGTCATTCATATTTATCATCTATCAATCATCTCTATGTCAATCATATCTATCAATCATCTGTCAATTATCTACCTATATCTGTCATTCATATCTATCATCTATCTGTCAATCATATCTGTCTATCTATCTGTTATAATCTATCTATCTCTGTGTTTTTTGGTACTCTAAAAAATACATCCTGCTAAATTCTTTTTAAAAGTTTATTTGTATGTTATCCTCCAAAATCTTGTATACCATCAGTGGTGCACTTGGGGACACACTGTGGTGTCTGTGGGGAGAAAGAAGAAGTTGACATCTGATATGAGAGGTAGGTGGGAGAGCACTGAGGTGAGATTGCAGGGAAGGGGGAAAGGGAAAGGGAGGGGGCAAAGTAGAACTCATTCTTGTTTTCTCCTAGATCCTGGTGGATTTTTGGGAGAAAAAGGTGGGGGAAGGAGCAATCAGAGAAGGAGTTTGGGATTCCGAAGGCAAAGAGCTAACCAACACCCCACCTGCTTTCCAACCACCCCTCTTACTTCTCCTACTCCTAGCTCTAACCTCATGCAAAATAAAAAATCCCCAAAAATCAAAAAACCAAAAAACTCCAAAACAAACCACCCCTCCTCCCTATTGCTTTCTGAGCTGAGAAGAATGCCTCTTAAATACTTTTGTCCCCTTGACAAGTTATTTTTATGTGGAAATAATGTCTCTAAATCCAACATTTATGGTGATATTTTTTTAAAAGGAAACACTCCACAAATCAGCAGCTCTCTTGTTTTAAGCAGTTGCTAGGGTTTGGAGAGTGGCTGCTTGGTAAACACACTTCATAAACACCAGAAAAGATTGTATTCAGTGTCCTCAAATCAAAATCCACCTTCCCAAATTCCTACTTTCTGTTTCATTGACACAGGAAGAGGCTCTCTAAAAGCAGAACCCAGATGAAGGGTGGCTGTCAGGCTTCCAGGAGGACATTTCTCCTGGGTAACCAGGGCTGGGAACCCAAACATATCTGGGAGCAGCCATGTCCCCTTTATCCCCTTGTATTCCTCCAAAGACCTTTGGCTCTTTACCTTGCACTGGAAGGGATCAGGTATAAGTGTTATAGGTCCATTTCACAGCTAGGTAAAGTGAGTCAGGGGAATCTGTCTCCAAGCAGAGCTGGGAGAGAATGTGTCTCCAGGTGCCTGCTAATAGCACCAGGCCAAATAACCTCCTTCAGTCATTGTTTCGGCTCTTGAGAAACAAGCTGATTTCTTGGGGACAAATCTGTTTTTGTATCTCCTCTCAGAAGCACCTTCCTGTCTGTTTCCATCACCACATCTTAGTTTGGAGTATCCTCCCCCTTCCTTCTTGGTCAATTCCCAGAGTCTTGTAACTTACCTCCAGTCCCCACCCTATTCCTCTAAGACTACCAGTGTCCTCTTTCAAACATGGATCATGTCACTGTCTTGTTTGCAAAATCAACAAGTCATTGATCTTTGCCCCAGAAAAGAACAATGCTTCAAAATTCAGTTCCGTTTATTGCCTGAGAGTCAGATTCCACTGCCTCTCTTTACCTAGCTGTGAAATGGACCTAGTGACATTTATACCTGATCCCTTCCAGTGCAAGGTAAAGAGCCAAAGGTCTTTAGAGGAATACAAGGGGATAAGGGGGATGTGGCTGCTCCCAGGTATATTTGGGTTCCCAGCCCTGGTTGCCCAGGAGAAATGTCCTCCTGCAAGCCTGACAGCCACCCTTCTTCTGGGTTCTGCTTTTAGAGAGCCTCTTCCTGTGTCAATGAAACAGAAACAGAACTATAGCTTTGTCAGTCCAAGATGCTGAGCTCGGACTCTCAGGTGATTTGGGGAAGATTGAAGGGCGAAGCTGAGTGCAAGAGTTTGCCCTGGCCCTCACATAATCTTCTGAAGGGGATCCGTACTTGCCTGGCTGTTAGCCTGTCCAGGCTCTGTCTTCTTCAAGGTCAACAGAGTGAACTTGGGTTTTCACATTTTTTGTATAATAGGAAAGTTACATATCATTTAGATTGTAGATATCATATGTCTCAAAGATCTTTCTTTTTCTCAAGGTTTCTGAAAAGGATGGCTCTCTTGTGTTCTTTTGAGGACTCACCTTCCTTTCTCTGTTGCCGTGAGCAAAGAGAGTATAAAAAAGAGAGAATGCTAAAACGGGTCAAAAATTCCAGCTCTCAAAAAAGTGGAAGCATTAGGCTGAACCCTCTGAAATTGTTGATATGTAATAGATTTATTCTGCATATTATAGACCTGTGAGCCCAAATGTTTTGAGGCATATTATCCAAGGAATTGTTTTTGGGTAGCAGTGGAATTGGTGATCAGAAGGACCTAGAAATGGATCATTAAGAACACACTGTGTCATACTCAATCTATTTTCATTTGATAGATAGATCAGGGTCTGTGAACACAAAGATCCTTATTTGACAGACACTTGCCATATGCCTGGCACTATTAAACGTTTTACCACTAACTCACATAACCTTCATAATAACCCAATGAGATAGGGGGATATTACTATCCCTATTTTCTGCAAGAGGAAATGGAATCACAGAAAGGTTAAGCAACTTGCCCAAGGATGCACAGCTAGTATAGGCCAGTGCTAGAATTCAAACCTGGGAAGTCTGAATCTGGAGGCTATGTTTTTAATCTTTCTCCTTTTCTGAGGCTGGGGTTTGGATGATAGCGGAGGTTGGTGAATTTGTAACAGGCTGGAAAATGCTTCTGGGATTTTATTCAGTGGAGATTTAACCTTGAGAGGAGTGTCCACCTCAGCCAACTGTGCTTCCACTTCTTAAGCCATCTGTGCTTTGTTAGGGATATTGCCTTTAAATTAATTTTCTTGGCCTGGCACAGTGGCTCATGCCTGTAATCCCAGCACTTTGGGAGGCTGAAGCAGGCAGATCACCTGAGGCCAGGAGTTTGAGACCAGCCTGGCCAACATGACAAAATCCCGTCTTTACTAAAGATGCAAAAATTAGCCCAGTGTGGTGGCCTGTAATCCCAGGTACTCAGGAGGATGAGGCAGGAGAATCGCTTGAATGCAGGAGGCAGAGGTTATAGTGAGCCAAAATCGCACCACTACACTCCAGCCTGGGCAACAGAGTGAGACTCTGTCTCAAAAAAAAAAGTAATTTTCTTTGGAGATATTGGCACCTAGTCCTCCTCAGAAACCACTGATGGCTGCCCATGGTAACCAGGGCACATTTCCAATCTTTTAGCTTGACCTTCAGGGCTCTGCAGCTTCAGCCCTTGCCCCTCCATTTGCTCTGGCCAAACTAGTCTTCAGAAGCTGCCTAGGGTGCAATGGCCTCCACACATTTGTCTGAGCTGATTCCCCATGAAGCTCTCTGTCACTTGTAATCCTTCCCTCTTTAGGTCACCTTTTCTTGCATCGCTCCTAAAGGAAGACATTTTCTTTCCTCTGAAATGCTCACTGGAGCCAGAATGGGGGCCTGGAAGAAATTCAGGGTTGCAGAACCAGGTGATTTAGGTATGGTAGACGTAGTTTTAAACCCAACTTCTTCTGGCTGTGGAGACTTGAGCTAGTCACTTCATCTCTCTGAGCCTCCTTCGTTGCCTCTTGGTAAGATGGGGAACATCTTGTCCATTTCTGGTTTCAGGAGGGACCTTTGGAGACAGAACTTGTCCATGATGTTAGGTGTGTGGTGGCTGCTGTGATTGTGGTGGGCATGGCTGGGCTTATCAGTGGTGTCTCCCCAGGAGGTGTAAGGGGGCTGGATCTGAGTGTATCAAAGTATCTATGGCCAGGACTTACAGGAAGGAGCAGGAGCTTAGGAAATACTCCTAGAAGCAACCTGGAAGGAAGAAAGCCCAGACTCTGCATGGCAGCTGGGGAGATCGTCAAGCAGGTATAACCGGTTTTATCCTCTGGCCAAGATCTCTGGTTCAACTTGCACTGAAATTAATTGGCAGGGAAGACCTTGGAAGGTGGTGTGCAAACCCCAGCAGGAGCTCCTGGGAAGTGGGATTTACAGCTGTGAATGTACATTGAAAGGAATCTGGAGTTTCAGCCCTGAGTGCAAATATTCTTACCCCCACACCCCCACAGTTTTTTTTTCCAGCTGCTCAGAGCCCTGACTGGGGAACGAAGATTTGCATAGTTGCAGTGCAGACTTGCCTCCTGCCTTGGGAACTACTTTATGGAACCCTGAGACTGAGGGCTTGGATCCCTAACTTAGTGACAGCACAGCCAGCTTTTGGTGTCCGTGTTTCTGTGAATCTGTGTGGGTTAAGTTCATCCTGGCATGCATGTGTGTGTGTGCAAATGGGCTCATGGAAGAGTGTGTGTGAACATGCATATGCAGCCACAGAAAAGCAGTGTGCCTCAGTGGTTAAGATGGGGGGACTGAAGTCATGCTGCCTGGGTTTGACCATCACCTCTGCACTTACTGGCCCCGAGACCTCACACGTATTATATTACCTCTCATGGTTTCAAATTTTACATCCTGTGAATGCAACTATACTACTGTCAGGTGTTAAAGCTCTTGTGAGAATTAAATGAGATAATGCAAATAAAGTGCTTAGCACAGTTTCTGATGCATAGTAAATGCTCAAATAGTGATTGCCATTTTCATTGTGTTGTAAATATAACATAGGCATTGTGAAGAAAAGTGCAGACTCTGAAACTTGAGTGTTATCTCTAATACACTCTATTTGTGTGAACTCGGACAAATTACTTAACCATCCATGTCTCAGTCTCTTCATCTGTAAAATGGGGATAATACTTGTGCCTACTCCATAGGATTATTATGTCATAAAGTGCTTAGAACAGTGTCTGGTGGATACATGGGGCTCTGCTATTATTGCCGTCATGATCACCATCATTGCCACCACCTACCTTTTCCTTCCTCTTCCTCTTCCTCTTCTTCTTCTTCTTCTTCTCCTTCTCCTTCTCCTTCTTCTTTCTTCTTTCTTCTTTCTTCTTCTCTGCCATAATCATGACCTTGCCAGCCATGATTGGTGCCCACTTACTCCTCTAGAGGACAATCTGCTGGTGAGGAGATCTCTAAGGCACTTGGTCCATGCTTAGATCTTAGAGAAGCGCCCAGTGAAGTTCCCAAGTGTCATCTAGGATAGCATGTAGCCTTGAGTTCAAGTCCTGCCCTGCTGCTTTAGGCCCTCTTTGCACAAAGTGCAGTCAGCAACAGCTGTTCTTCTCAAGGCACTCTGAATGGTGAGTGAGGAGACAGCTCCTGACCCACATTCTGCCTTCTGGTAATGATACTTGGCTCCATCCCCTGCCAGGAGAGGTGCAAGAGCTCAGCTGGTCCAGCTGCCTGGGCCCTCAGCGCTCACTGCTCACTGTTGTCCACTCTTGCCTCCTTGTAAAGGGTATTCATCCAGCCCTTAGGAGAGCAGAGGTTAACCTTCCTTGGACCCAGGCAGGAGGTTCTTACTGGCGGCGGGGTGGGGTCCTCACTTTGGCATATTAGCAAGACTCTGGCTTCTGCAGATTGACAGTCCTGGCCTGAAATTCTGGCTCCATCCCCTGAATGGCCAGGGGAGTCCAGGTAATCTCTCTAAGCCTCACTTCCTGCATATGTAACATGGATAGAATCATGGTAATCTGGTAAAGTGGTAAATGAGAAATGAAGGGTGAATGAGAAAATGCACATAAAGCATGAACACAGTGCCTGGCACAGAGGGGGTGCTCATCAGCAAATACGGCCCTCTCTCTACCTTCCTCTCCTACATCCTCCCCATCCTAGGGGAGTTCCATGGGACAGGAGATGGCGAGAAGCTTGAAGGGGACAAAGAGGCTCAGACATGCTTTCCAAAAAGCAGGGACAAGTGTGGGTTTCTCTGAGGGTGAGGTTGAGGATGGGCCAGGCCTGAGCCCAAGGTCTGTTGAGGCCTGTCCCTTTCTCCAGGGTGTGTGCTCACCAGGCCCTTCCTGGTGTCCCTGGGATCCAAGAGGGTCATGGACAGGTATATGGGCCACTACCAAAGAGTTTGAAAGTGAAGCATATATGTAAGTTACTAAGAACATGCTCAGCTTCAGGCACAAATCCACTCATTCACTCACCAAGCACTCGGCACCCAGTCCATGCTCAGCCCTTCTGCACTCCTGACTGCTGATTTCTCGTTCAACCCAACTGTAACTCCATGTGACTGTGAGTGGGGGCTTCCAGAGCCTGGGAGGTTGGCCAAGTCCTCCTGCTAAGTGGCTGAGCTGGATTTGAACTGAGATCTGTCTCACCACAAGGCATATGGTGCTGGCTCCAAAGTCTCTGTCTCCCTGGAGTCTGGCATCTGTTTGAACCTTTATGGAAACTCAGGGTGTAGGGTCAGGAAGGTGGATAAAGGACTTGGAGTGGGAGCCAAGAGGAGGATAAGAGCTGGTGGGGTGGATGGAGCAGGCTTAGGAGAGGAGGCAGCCTTTGTGTTTGTCATCAACTAAGACAGATGGAGCTGGAGGACAGGGCTCTCACTGGAGGAATCAGCCTGGGTGGAAAGCTTACAGGTGGCAATGGAGGGAGTTTCCAGAACAGGAAGTGGGCCCCGTGTGGCTGGGGAGTGAGGTGCTGGATAGCTGAAACTGAGAAGCAGAGGCTGTACACAAGTCCTAAGGGACCTTGAGTGCCAGGGAAAGGAGCTTGGGTATCCCCCTGCAGGAATGGAATGTTGCTGCCGTATTTCTGCTATATGACCCAGCCCATGGCCACAGTTGTTTGGAGCAAATTGGGCCAAAAGCCTCATAATTCCTGGGAAATTGGTGTTTGGATTCCGGGTACTGGTCAGAGCGTGGTGGGAGCTTGAATGGGAAAGGGTGAGAACAGGAAGCCAGGAAGCCTCACCCAGGCCTTGTGTATAAGGAGCCACAGAAAGGCTCTCTGCAGAGAGGGAGGGGCAAAGCAGACATGTAGAGAATGCAGAAGAGATTGGAGATGGCTTAATGAAGCTCTGTAATAGAGTGGGCCAAAGCACATTTAAAATTAGTTTAAAAAGACCCCCCAAACAGAAAATAAAAACAAAAGGCAGAAAATAAAAGCAAGGTAGATGAGTCAGATTGAACTAGAGGTGACATGATGACAAAAAAATCTGTGTTGGAATGGGCCAAGAGTTGATGCTGAGCCTCCTAGTGGCCAATGGGAAGAGGGGAAAAAGATCAATCGTTAAGACCCATGGTTTTCTCAAGGAAAAGCAAACTCACTGCTCAGCAGAGATGTAAGCATTGCTGGTTCTGGGCTGGAAAGAAATTTCTGGGGTGGCTTGTCAAATACCTGGGCAGATTTTTGGTCAGAGGGCACACGGGTAGAAGTGGCAGAATTTACTCTGGGAATCAGAAGACTAGATTCTGGTTCCAACATCATACATGAACTTGGGAGGTTGCTTAGCCTGTCTGAGACTTAGTTTCCTCTATTGTAACCTAGAGGCACATGCTGTAGAGGGCCATGAAGGTGATCTGACAGATGCGATGAAGTAGCAGGGACACAGCAGCTAGACAGTAAGGCTAGCCCGCTTTACTCCCTCCCTCCAAAAGCTGCCTCTCTTTAATTAAACATTTATTTCTCTTTTGCCCTCTCCTGCCTTGGGCCAGCTCCTCCTAAGGTCTACCCACTGATCCTGGAACCAGGACACAGCCAGGTGGCTGCTGGCATGGTGCCTCCGCAAATCAGCAGGGCCCATAGCTCCCTGCTGGGCCTGTGTCCACAGCTGACTGCTCTGCAGAACCAGGCTCTGCCAGCCTGCAATCTCCCAGAGCCTCCTCTGTGCCCAGTTCTGGGCAGGGCTGAGAACTCTGCCCCCTAACCCAGCCCAGCCCCCATCATGTGCTCCCTTAGCACCATGTACATCTCTTTCCTGCACAAATCCCAGGAATAGATGAATAGATAATAATTGTCTGTGCTAGAACACACGTTTCACAGGGCAGGGATGTATGGAGTGCCTGGTCAGCACTTGCAGCAGAATAGGTGCTGTATGTTGTTGGAATGAATGAATGGATGAATGGAATGAATTGAATCAAGTTTTGTTATGGCTGGTCCCGTGGGTCAGGAGATCACTGTTTCCATTTTGTAGTTAAGAAACTTCATTTCCACCTCTTCACCAATTTCTACTTGCCCTTCAGGCTACTACCAAAATGTTATTCCCTTAGGAAGGCGAGGACTAAAGCTTCACATTGGGTCAGCTACTCCCCACCTCCACCATTGTTAAACCCCCACGTTTCCAAGGCTTGCTCTGATTCCCTTGTTGATATATTCATCTCCTGGGCACTGCTAATTTGGATTTACGACCTCTTAACTTCTAACACCACCACTTACATATGTGCAGGGCCCAGTGCAAAATGGAAACAAAATAAAATTTTTGTTTAAAAATTATTAAGACATTCAAGGTGGCAAAAGCAGAGCATTAAACCGGGCATTGCCCTTTCTAACTGGAGAGTTCTGTGTGACTATGCAGGTCGCATGCCCGTGAAGCTGGTCCTGTCTCTGTGGCAGCATGGACATTGTAGGTCTGGTTTACTGCCGCCTCCTCCTGGCCCAAGCCTCATGCGGTGCCTACTTCTCATGCACATCTCATTTAAACATCAAATGAATCAATGAAGGAAAGAAGATGCAAAGATAGAAGTTAAATAACCTCTGCAAAAGGGAATTATCTTTCTTCCCTCATAGGTAGGCAGTGATGACTCTGAGCCTTGGGGCCACTGGATCATGTTACACATGTACTGAATCATCTGGGACCACATATCCAGGTGGCTAGAGGACAGAAGTCAGCCCTGCGTGGGGCAGAGTGAGGCCGACCTGATAAGGTCAGTGGACTCTGTTCTCTCCAGGCAGCCAGCAGGCCTCCTATGACGTACTTCTATCTGGCTGGAGCCCAGGGAGTGGGGATAGGCTGTGGCCTTCCTCTTCTTCATAAACCCTATTTAGTGAGCACCTACCATGTATCAGGTCCCGCAACAGGCACTTTGCATGCATTATCTTTTATCTGACTTCATTTTGCAGAGGGGAAAATCAAGGGTCAGAAAGTAACAATGCCATGTCCAGGGTCAGTCAGCTGGTCAGGGGCAGTCAGCTGTGGAAGCCGGATCTGCCATGGCCTAGACTGGGGCTTGCGGAGAACAAATAATGTGCACTGAAAGGGGGATTTGTGCACAGAGCTCTGTGTGTGTTGCTTGTGCATGTGTGCAGGACTCCAGAAAACATCCCGTGCTTTGGCTTTAGATGCTGCTGACTTTCTCTGGGGCCCGAGCAGCAACTCTCCAGGCAGACCTGCTGTGTCCCTGGGGCTAGCGGGAGCACAGATTTCCCACCAGCCTTGACTCCAGTCAGTATCAGGAATACCCAGTGGTATTGAAACTGTAAGACAAACATTGCTGATTTTCCTGGTGTAACGTTTTTACACAAACTTTTGTCATATATTTCCTTTTTTTGTCTTTGTTTTTTTCTGATTAAAGAAGTAATAGTTTTTTAAGCTTAAATTTGCACTAAGACTTTTGGGATACTTGTATAACTTTGTTTCAAAAAATTAAGAAAATGTACAATGTAAACAGAAAAAAAAAAGACTCAGAGTCCTGAAACTCTTTGCTTCCACTACAAAGCCATCATGAACTTGTATGTGCACATACACCATGTGCACACACACCACACACACACTATTACACACACCACACACATGCACATATATACCCCCCACATGCACACACACAGCACAGAAACAGACACCATGGATACAATCCACATACACCATCCCCCTCACACACACATATATGCACACACACACCACACACACACTATTACATACACCACACACATGCACATATACCCCCCCCACATGCACACACACACCACAGAAACAGACACTGTGTATACAATCCACATACACCACACACACTCTCACATACGTCATCCCCCTCACATACACATATATGCACACACACACCATGTGCACACACTACACACAATTACACATACCACACACACGCACATATACACCCCCCCATGCACACACACACCACAGAAACAGACATCATGTATATAATCCACATACACCACACACACTCTCACATACACCATCCCCCTCACATGCACATATATGCACACACACCATGTGTACACCACACACACCACACACATGCACACATACACCCCCCACATGCACACACACAGCATGGAAACAGATACCATGGATACAATCCACGTATACCACACGCACTCTCACATACACCATCCCCCTCAAGCACACGTATTTGCACACACACCATATGCACACACGATTACACACACCACACACATGCAAATGTACCACATACACACACTAAACACATGCACACACACAATGACACACCACACATGCACACACACACCACACACGCCACATGCACATACACACTATACACATGCACCACATACATATGCCACACACACCACACATATACACACATATATGCACACATATACACCACAGATGCACATACATACCGGATATGCACACACACACCCCACATGCACACACACACCCCACATGCATACACACAAACACGCGGCACCTGCATACCCACACATACCACATTTTTTTCACTCTCTTTTCAAAGACAATGGAGGTTAAAAGCCAATTGCCTGCTTTGAAAACCGGAATTTGAATGTTTTTACACGGAGCTGAGGCTGTGCAGTTTGACACAGGCCTCACTTCTCCCTGGAGCCTCACATCTGTCCACTTTCTACCTCGTGACTTGAAAACATTTGCATTTTAAAACTTGGCAAGTTGGATACTTTAAAAAAAATGGGTCCACCCATACTTGGTGCTATGACACTCACTTTTTTCTTTTGCTTAACAATGTGTTTGGGACATCTTGTCTGTACAAAGTCTGACCTAATGCTTTTTCATAGCTGCTCGGTGTTCTGAGAATTTGCAATGTGAAACGTTGCCCTTCATAATACGACAGCAGTGGGCATCTCTGGATTAGGAAGTGTAAAACAGGAGACTTCAAAGACATGCCTTGCTTAGGCAGTCCACCGTGGTCAGGCTCGCAGAACTGAGGGGAGCTGTGTGCGCTGGCTTTAACTTTCAGGTGAACCTGGGTTGGAGGCTCTGGGCCCTCAGGAAGGGGCACGGGGCTGGGTTCTGCATGCTGGGACGCCCTCTCTTACACACTGATTTCCACTCTTCTGCTCCCACATCCACTCTCTTTCCTACCCACAATACAGTCCCCCACCAGAACCTAGTCACAGTCCCCGATACCAGTACGGGCTTCCCTGCCACACACCTGACTGCTGTGGCAATTGTGCATCTGACCTCCAGGTTGTGGAGAGGGCAGACTGAAACACTTACTGAGCCCCTGCTACGTGCTCCGCTGTCCTAGGAGCCTCGCGTGTTGTTGCCTGTGGTCCTCAGAAGGTTTACAGACAAGGAATCTTGGAGGCTTAGACAGGGAGCCGCTTCTGCACAGACACACGGCGGGTCAGTGGCAGAGCCTGGTCCACACCTTGCTGCCCTTTGGATCTGGGAGAAGTTGCCCAAACCTGGCCAGGTGGGGGGCCTGGGACCCTTAGTGGGGCTGTAGCTTGTCCATCATGGGTCCAGCTGTCTCCGGCCTCTTTTAGCTCCCAGAGCCCCAGAAGAGACGCTCACTGATGCGATTCCACCACAACAAATTGAGAGCCACGAGGGCCTGTTTCCATCATCCCCCTGGGCTAGAGGCAGAATAATGGCCTTCCAAAGACATCCACATCCTAATCCCCGGAACCTGTGAACGTGTTGCCTTATTGTGGCAAACAAGGACTTTGCGGATATGATGAAAGTCAATGACTTTGAGATGCGAAAGATTGCATGGATTTTTTGGGTGGAACAAATGTCATCAACCTGGTTCTCAAAAGTGGAGAACTGTCCCAGGTGTGGTCAAAGGGAGATGTGGCCAGGGAAGCCAGGTTAGAGAAAAGCAACAGTGCTGGCTTTGAAGATGGAGGAAGGGAGGCACAAACCAAGGAACACAGGCGGTCTCTATAAGCTGGAAACGGCAAGGAAATGAATTCTCCCCTACAGCCTCCAGAACTGAATGTTGCACCCATGACACCGTGAATTTAACCCAGTAAGACCTGTGCCAAATATCCAACCTATAGAATTGTAATGAAAGCTATAGTAGAGAGCTACCGTTTATCCAGAAAGATCCATTTGTTCATCCACGGGGTCCTTCTCCAATCATACCACACACATGTACATGAATACAATTAGTGCTGCTAGTGAACTTGGAATGAGTGTTTATGGGGTCAGGCATGTTTCTAAGTAATAATCATGGTCATGATAATATTATTAATATGAATTCTATTAATACAGATACTAATGATAGTAATGATGTTGAACACTTCAGTCATGTCTACCACCTGCCTTCTGCTAAGCGCTATGCATTCATTAAATCATTCAATCCTTATAGCCATGCTAGGAGCCAGGTTACTCTTCCTTTACCCATTTTACATCTACTCATTTTACAGGTGGGGAAATCAAGACACAGAGAGGTTAAGTAACTTGCCCAGGGTCACACAGCTAAGAAGAAGTGGAGCTGGGATTTGAACCAAAGGCATCTGGGTTACATTTACTTACTCATACAGTTTCAGACATGCATCCCTTTACATTCACACTCACAATCGCATACACACATTTCATGCTGTTCCAACCAGCCTCCCTTCCCAGACTCTGCTCCCCTCCCCCGCCTTCCCCCCAACAACCCCTATCAGTGGCTAAGGGGCACGAAGCACCAGGTAGATAAAACAGTCTGGAATCTCTGGCTCTGAAAGGGGTTTTCTAAGACAGGTCATGTCAAAGCTTCAAACAATGTATCTGTCAGGAAAAAAAGTTGCTATTTTTTTTCCTGGATTTTACATCTCCTTTTATGAAACTTCACTCATTTCAACCAGATGATTGGTTCTATGTGTAATTAAACGTGAGTCAATGTGTCAGGCTTGGCAGAATTCTTTAGACCTGTCAGCTTACCGAAGAGGGAGGGACACTTTGGGATGTCCTGTCCCTGGTCTGTGGTAGGGTCTGAAGTGCAGTCCCCTTGTCCAGAACAGCCTGCCCTGCCCCCCCCCCCCCCCCCCCCCACCCCCAGGGCCCCATGCTGGGCTGGCTGGGCAGGCCAGCAGACTGCAGAGGTAATTGGTGCTTTCAGACACCCCAGGAGTCGCTGCCCCACCTCCTTACCTGCCTCTAGGGCAGGGCCAGGCCAGGCCATCGGGTCCTCTGGGACCGGTTGGGCCGGTTTGGAGGCGGTTATTACCAGGGCTCTCTGGGAAGAGATGGAGACCCAGAGGAGGAGGAGGGAGGGGATGGAGGAAGGGGTGATGGGGATGTGGAGGATGGAGGTGGGGGGAGTGTGGGGTGGGATAGGAATTGGGTAGGAATGGAGAGGACAGAAAACCATTTTGGGAAGCTCCCCCTAAATCACCAGCAGCCCACAAGATGGGAGTTGAGCCCCGCCCTGCTTCTGAGGCTTTCCATTCAGTCCAGTCTGGGGTGTGGGGGACCCTAATTGAGTCTGAGATGCCTTGGGAGGAGGAAGTAAGTGGGGCATGGAGTCCACTCCATGGGGATCCTGAGAAGTGATGAGCTGCCTACACAGCCAGTTACCTGGGCAATCTGGCTGAACACAGTCACCCGCCTTCCTGTTTCCAGCCACTTTGGACCTAATTACCAAATAATTAAGGCCCAAGTCATTTTCCACTATTATTCTCCATTGTCCAATTTCATTTATCAACCCCCAGCTGCCTTCTTCTGACCCACTTAATTCTTTCCTCTCCCTCCCTTCTCTTTCCTTTCAATACACATCACACAGCTGGCCCTGTGCTGGGGCTCACAGCCCAGGGGCCAGCGCTCAGCCTGCCTGGTCGAGGCACTCACAGAAGGCATCTCAGGGGAGGGGATGTTTGAGCTGAAAGATGAATGAATGTGGAGAGATGGTGACCACATGGGGTCAGCACAGGGAATATCCACTGAGTTCTCACTCCACGCCTGTCACGCCTCATATCTCTTCTCAGGGAATTTCCGTGAAAACAGTATGAAGTAGGCCTGGTGGCTCCAGTTTTACAGTTGAGGAAATCAGTGTTCAGAGAGAGGGGATGACGTACCCAAAGTGACAAAAAGGACCCAGGGACAGTGGTGGGATTCAGATCCCCGTAGGGCTGACTCAAGACCCCATTGCCCAATCCACTGGAGATTCCTCCACTGGGAAGGGTGTTCCGGGCTGGGGGAACTGAATGCACAAAGGCACAGGAGGGTGAAACATGCGGGAGTTTTGGGAAGCTCTAGCGGTTCTGGACAGTTGGAGTGTGCCTGCTCCCCTGTGGGAGAGCAGTGTGTGTGGGAGCCATTGCAGGGTAGAGGCCAGACTAAGACGGGCCTTGACAGCCAGACTAGAGAGTTTGGGCTTTGTCCAAGAGGCACCAGGGAGTTTAAACTGGGAGCACTGCAGGCTTGAGAGGCAGGATGCCTGGTGCTTGGAGGCAGACAGGCAGAGTTTGAATCCTGACGTAGCCTGTCTTACACACTTACGGCTGCTTGACCATCGGCAAGTCTCTTGATCTCATATTGCTCCCCCTGAGGCGATAATAGCACCTACTTCCTGGAGTTGTCCTGAGTGTGGAAGAAGTTGGTGTTCAGCACAGAGCCTGGCATACAGTAAGGCCTGACAGCTATTCTTGTTTTCTTTCAGAAAGCTGACAACAGGGGCTGGTATGGGGAGTTGTCAGGAAGCTCCAGGAAGGGTGGTTTTGATTTCCAGAAGAGAGATACCAAGGCCTCTGGAGGCTGAGATGGGGAGACTTCTACAGCTCAGGGTGACAGTGGGCCTACAGGTTCTGAGAGGCTGGGCTGGGGACAGTTGTCCTCCAATCCCTGTGCCCAGTCTTCTTGCCAGGAGTGATGGGGGGAAAGACAGAGATACCAAAGGTCATCCCTAGGGACCCCTCTCTTCCCAGGGAGCAGATGTCAGTTGCTGGAGCCTGACAGTTCCAGGAGGAGGGCAGAGAGCAGCTGGAGCCTCTGTTCACCTCCAGTGCTGGGGGAGGGGCAGAGCTGGTGCTTCAGGCAGGCTGGATATTCCTGCCCTTGCTCTGTGTGCACTAATTTGGCCTGGTCTGAGTCTCATGGCTGCTGGGCCCTTCCTGTCTCTGCCTGTTCAGTTGAAGAGGTGGAGATGTCTCAAAAAGTGCCATGGTGACTGGGCGTGGTGGCTCACACTCGTAATCTCAGCACTTCGGGAGTTCAAGGTGGGTGGATCACGTGAGGCCAGTAGTTCAAGACCAGCCTGGCCAACGTGGTGAAACCCTGTCTCTACAAAAATGCAGAAAAATTAGCCGGGCATAGTGGTACATGCCTGGAATCCCAGCTGCTCAGGACGCTGAGGCAGGAGAATTGCTTGAACCCAGGAGGCAGAGGTTGCAGTAAGCCGAGATCACTCCACTGTACTCCAACCTAGGCAACAGAGCAAGATTCTGTCCTTCCTCCATAAAAACCAAAGAAGTGCCATGGTCAGGAGGCTGGCCTCCTGCAGGGGTCCCTGGCATGTGCCACGGGAGCACCCCCGACCCACTGGGTAGCTCCGGAGGGCTACATCCTCACAGAGTGGCTCTGGTTAGTTTGGCAGGGGACTGACTGCTTTCTTAATACAGAGATCACACCCATGAAGCACCTTTGACCACGGCCAACTTCACCAGCAGGCACAGTAGGCACTGTTCCTACAGCCTGCAATATTTCAGGGGTCCATGGCATTGTTTTTATTTCTTTAAAATCAGCAGAAAAAAATGTTAATATAATGCATCCTGGATTATGTTCCTCTTTATTTTAATAGCCATAAATTAGAATTTTTAACATATTCTGTGGAGAAAGGGGTACATAAAAACAAAAGTTGCAGGGGCCCATAAAATTCATATGCAGCCTGGTCTTTGCACTTCCTTCTCCTGCAGGACAAGATCCCAAGAGACAAATAACTCAGGTGTTAGACTCACATGGAACTGGGTTCAAGCCCTGATTCTACTACTTACAAGCTTTGTGACCCTGGCTAAGCCCCTTAACCTCTCTGAGCCTCCGTTTCCTCATCTGCAAAATGAGATAAACAATGAATGAAAGGCCTTTAGCAAGGGTGCCCCTGAGCACATAAAAAGGATCCAAAGCACCAAAGCTGTCAAAAGGCTATCAAAGCCATCAGGAAAGTCCATCAGCCTGGTGGTCAAGACCATTCGCTTTATAGATATTTCCTGAGCACCTGCTACGGGTCAAGCTGTATGCTGGGTACTCTTGTCATTTGCTCCCTGCCTGTTCCTCTCTCTGCAGACCCTGGTCCCCACCCCACCTATGTCTGTATCTTCATCACCCCACTCACCATTTCTGTCTTACAAAGACCCTAAGATTCTCTGTCTAATTTCGCTTTCCCTTCTTTATCTTCACTTCCTTGCTTGCCACTGGATCCTTGGAATCTTCTCCCTGACCTGGGCAGGCAGCCCTACCTAATCTAATGGAGATCAGCTATCATCTTCTTACCTTTTTCTCACTGCAGAGGGATCTGCCCAAACTCTGTTCCACCTGCACCCCCATATCTCAGTGAGTCCCAATTGGACACAAGACCGACCTCTTCCTTCTCCTCTGCAGAACCACATCCAAATTCAGCCCTGAAGTTGTCTTCTTTAACTTTTCCCCAACAATCTGCAGAAACATGGGTCAGGTAACCTCCCATTTGAAATGTTGACAACCTCAGCTTCCTAATACAATAAAAGCCTGCTTTCTATCTTTTTCCTGCCAAAGGCATCATGAATGATTGATTGATTGATTTAAAGAAATTAAAACATGTCACATAATTTTATAAGCAACTTAACCACCCGTATTGGAGCCTGGATACCTGACGTAAAGATTCCAGCTTTATTTTATTTTATTTATTTATTTGAGATGGAGTTTTACTCTTGTTGCTCAGGCTGGAGTACAATGGCACTATCTTGGCTCACTGCAACCTCCAGCTCCCGGGTTCAAGAGATTCTCCTGCCTCAGCCTCCAGAGTAGCTAAGATTACAGGCACGTGCTTCCATGCCCTAATTTTGTATTTTTAGTAGAGATGGGGTTTCCCCATATTGGTCAGGCTGGTCTCAAACTCCTGATCTCAGGTGATCCACCTGCCTCCGCCTCCCAAAGTGCTGGGATTACAGGAGTGAGCCACTGGACCTGGCAGATTCCAGCTTTAAATGTGGAAATATATATTTTTCAATACCAAAATCAATATAAGATATGAAAAAGATGAATAAAAAGCAGAAACAACTTTTTTCCCTTTTAAATGGGGGGACTTGTTTAAGAACTTGTTTCTGGAGCTGAAGATTTTTCATGGTTTTATCTATGACTTAAAATAGGAGAAAAACACAAAAAGTAGGTATACAAAAGTAACCATGAATGCAGTCAAGGGCACTAGGTCAACGGGTTGGAAGTTGACTCTTCCCCTTGACACGTGTACAGCCAAATCTAGAACCCTCCCCTCATTCTTATCTGTTCTCAGGCACTCAGAGCCCTCTAGACCCTGGTCCAATTCGTCAGCAGCTTCTTCTCAACTTGCACTTCACACCTGCTCCACTTGATGAACCCCGTATTCTTCCTTCCCAAGACAAACCTCTTTTCCCTCCCTGCTCTACCTGCTCCTCCTGGAACAGCCTCACTCCCTGGTCCTCTTGAATATAAGTCCCCTGAGGACAAAAATCTTACATCCTCACTGATGGATCCCAAACTCCTAGAACAGTGCCAGGCATACGATAGATGGTTATTAAATATTTGGAGACTGAATGGCCAACCCAGAAAACTCCTATGTAAGCTTCAAAACCTCAATCAAACGGAGTCTGCTTTTTGTGCTACCCTTGGCCCCCTGGCAATGTCCGGCACTGTGGTTTCTGTTTCCACACTGCTTTGTGTTGACTCCTCTTAGTGCACATTTTACATGTCTGCAAATCAAGAGGCATCTCAGCCTTTGGAGCAGACAGACCCCGCTGCCAGTCCTGCTTCTGACACTTCATTTATTTATTCAACTCACTCGTTCCACAAAGATTTACTGGGCATCTACCTCTCTTGTACCAACCATTGAGAATTAAATGGTGAGCAAAGGCAGATTAGCACCTGCTCCTCATGTATCTTCCCCCAGGCATGCCCATTAGCCTTGCAGTGCCTCTGTTTCCTCAGCTGTGACATAGGTAATGGCCTCTTCCTGAGAGGATTGTTGAGCAGATTAAATTGGGAGGTGCAATAAGGCACTCAGTGCATGGTAGGGGCTCAGTAGATTTTGCCCTGTGGAGACTGAGCTCCTCCTCAGGGCCAAGGAAGGATTCCCATTTCTTTCCTCTTTCCTTGGGCACAGAGGAGGTAGCGGTAGATGTTGGCTGGTAATGAGGATGGTGGTGATGCACTTGGTGCCTGTCTCTCTGTGGCTGTCTCTGGATACACACACCTAACACAGACACACAGACCCACACATGCATACAGAGAGAGAGAGAGACACAGAGAGAAAGAGTCAGATCCAGCCTGTCCTTACCACACTAGCTCTTCCAAGGCCCAGAACCATCCTTCACCTCTGAGTGGGCCAGTGCTAGGGGCAAACAAGAGTCTCTAGCACATTGGGGCAAAAACTCAGGATTCCCAGGCCTGGGAAGGTGCAGGATTGACCTGGGGGCACAGTATGCCCCATCCCTGACCCAGGTGGCTAAGGCTCCAGAGATGGCACACTTTCACCCAATTTCTCAGTATCTCTGGGGACAGTGACGCAGAGCAGTTTAAAAAATTACCCCCCACCCTGCGATCCACCCCCGCACCTATGCCTCTGTCTGGCCATTCACACTCCAATGCATGACATGTGACCAGATGGCCACAGGCCCGCTCCCTTGAGCAAACAGCAGTGCACGTGAGCAGTGTCTGGTCTCAGGCTTGGACATGGCCAGCTGGCCACTCAGGACTCTTGCCCCACTCTGCAGGAGTGGAGGGGTAGATGGAGCACTGGGACATCTGGTTTCTAGCCCTAAGTTCAACCTCAAGGCAAGGTCTGGCGTGTATCCTTTTTTGTCTCTAGGTCCCGTCAGTTTCCCTATATGTATCAGGCAGGGTCTGGCTGGCTGGTTGGAGAAGTAAGCCTGAGAGCCTTTTTAGCCCCTGTGTTTTTCTATCATATTCTTGGGTTCAGGGCAGAAATAAATGTATGGGCCTTTCAGATTTAGATTCTGGGCACCTTGGGCACCTGCCATAGGCCATTCTCAGCAATTGCTGAGATCATCTCCAAACTTATTTCATTCTGAGTTTCAACCTCTCCAACCTGCTGTTTTCCTCAATTCCCTCTAAGACTTTTAATGTTCTTAGGAACCTTCCAGTTGCTGTGGAAGAGTTTGAAGAGATGAGGGTGGTGAGAACCCTCTGGACCAAAATGGAGCAGTGTCTCACATCTAGGAGTTGGGGTCGAGGCCTCGGGCGGTGTGGTTAGAGGGGCATGGTCGAATTCAAAGGGTGCAGATTACATAATTTTATTTGAAATTATTATATAATTTCATATTTGGAAAGATTTGAAAATGACAAACCTCAGAAAATAATGAGTGTCAAGGCTTTCTTTGCTGATTGGGACATTGCAGAAGATAGCTTGAAAGGGGCAACAGCTTAAAATTAACCTGAACCATTGAAATTGCTGGGTGATTTTTTTTTTCTTAGGTCACACATGGTCAAATATTGCCGTTTCCTGTGTTTCACCTTAATATTTTGGGGTTATCAGAAGAGCACATGAGCAACTGAGAACTACGAGTGTTTTGTGAGGCGGGAACGCTCACATGTGGCAATGATTGGAGAAAGAGAAGGCAGCCAAGGAAACGGAGAAGAAACAGTCAGAGATGAGAAGGAAGCCAGGGGGCTCCAAGAAGCAGAGGTGGTCAGCTGGCCAGCAGTTTGGGACTGGGGCTGGATGGGGACCTAGGCTGGGATACCCCATCCATTTCTACCTGGCAGCCCTGTCCAGTGTCTCCTCTTACCACTCTGCCTCAGTGTCTTCGTTCCAGCCACACCAGGTATCTGTTGTGTCCTTGAATGCCTCATGCATTCTCTCAACCCAGCCTCCCCTCTGGCTGTTCTCTCTTCCTGCAGTTCTTGTCTCTGCCCCTTCCACATCAGATGGGTACTGCCTCTGTTGTTCAGCCCTCTGATGGTCACTTTCTTAGGCCTGTCCTGCTCCCTTTACCAGACATGGTTAGATGACCCTAAGGCTGTGCGTCTCCATTTTTAACTTAAAATTTCTTATGTGGTGTCTGTCTTCCCCACTGGACTGTGAGCTCCTGTGGGCAAGGCTGGTGTCCATTTTGTTTATCGCCATATCTCCATGCCTAGCACAGTGCCTGGCATAAGGTAGCAATGCAATAACTACTAATAAACGAACAGATGGGACACCAAAATTATCAGGACGCTGAAGTCCAAGTCTCTAGCAAGCCTGGGCTCTTACTCAGCCAAAATATCTGGGTCAGATATGACTTTCTGAATGGTCCATGCGGAGCTTCTGACTTTGAAAATCAATGTGCATTTCCATCAACAAGTTGAGAGCATTGAGAAATGAGGAGCTGTAGGGTCAGATGGTGTTCTGATTATCTCTCTTTTGCTGCAGAGCAAACCACCCCACAACTTACTGGTATAAAACAACACCCCTTTCAGTACACTCACAAGTTCAGTGGGTCAGAAATTAGGAAAGGTCACAGAAGAGACAGCTCATCTCTGCTTCATGACATCTGGGCACCTCACCTGGGATGACTTGAATGGCTGGGACTGAGGAATCCACTTTCGAGATGGCTTCTTCATTCTTCTTTCTGGTGCCTGGGTTGGGCTGGTTGAAGATGGGGCTCACATGCAACTGTCAGCTGGAACACCTACATATAGCTTCCAGCATTGTGGTCTCAGGTTAGTAGAGCATGAGAGTTTCTTAATAGCCATCTCCTGACTCTCAGTACAATTGCTCCATTAAATAAGGTAGATGCCTCATGGCATGTCATGATGTAGCCTAGGAAATCATATAGTGTCACTTCTGTACTCTATTGGTCAAAGCAGTCATAAGTCCCTCTGGTTCGAGGGGACAGATCATAGGCCCACATCCTACTAGGAATAGTGTCACAGGATTTATGGCTATGTTTTAAAATTGCCGTAGAAGGTTTATGCTGCTGTAGATCTCTGGGATCAGGCCTGTGAGCAGATGCTGAACTGCATGACCAAATACATTTTCCCCTCAACTCTTAGCATTAGAAAAGCACTTTAAAATCTTCCAAGTCACCAGGTGTGGTGGCTCACACCTGCAATCCCAGGATTTTGGGAGGCCGAGGTGGGTGGATCACCTGGGGTCAGGAGTTTGAGACCACCCTGGCTAATATGGTGAAACCCCGTCTCTCTAAAAATACAAAAAAATTAGCTAGACGTGGTAGCACATGCCTGTTGTCCCAGCTACTCTGGAGGCTGAGGCAGGAGAATCGCTTGAACCTGGGAGGCGGAGGTTGCAGTGAGTGGAGATAGCACCATTGTATTTCGGCCTGGGCAACAAGAGCAAAACTCTGTCTCAAATAATAATAATAACAATAATAAATAAAAAAATTCTTCCAGGTAGAGGAGGAAGGTGACTTGTAGCTTTGTAGGCCTGGGTTCAAATCTTGCTTCTATCACTTCGTGTCCATGGGGTCTTGGGCAAGTCATTTAACTCATCTGAGTCTCAGTTTCCTTACCTGAATAGTGGAGGCAGCAGTGATGCCACAGTGAGGATTTGATGAGCCAGTAAAGGAAGATCTGATGCCTGCTGAATGCTTATAACAGTTAACCTTTGTGATCATCAATGCTCTTTCATGTAAAATGAGAATAAAAATAGAGACCTCACAAAAACTGTCCTCCTGGCTCTAGGCCATCTGTGAATAGGGGAAATTCAATTCTTGTTCTTGGGCCAGTCACTCGGCAAGAATCTGCAGACACAGAGATGAATGCAACAGCGCGTTCAGCCCTTGGATCTCCACATCTAGTGGACAGGGGAGGCATAGCGAGGCTGAGGGAGGTGGTAGGGGGCAGAGCATTAATTCCCGTGGAATGGTCATCAGTGCACTCATGGCATTCTTGATGGGGGTCTCTGGACCATGCCAAGGGGTCTTCTTTGGTCCATTCTTAGCCAACATATTTATCATGGACTCAGTTAAAGTCTGACAAAGTCTTGCTGACTTTGTTGGAAAAGACCAAAGATGGGAAAAACCCAGTTTCATAAGACCTCATGTGAAAGAGACACGGCTATGACTTTTAGCCGGTTCCCAATATTACCTACATTTTTTCAGTATTGTGTTAAGAGCTTTTCATGTATCGTTCCATTTAATCATTCCAGTAGCTTTATGAGGTAGGTGCCTGTATTGTCTTCACTTTATGGGTAGACACTGAGACTCAGAGAAACCAAATGGTTTGCCCAGGGCCACATGCTGTGTTCCAGCTGCCAAAATGCTAATGCAACCCCTGACTGCATGAATAGAAGAAAGTGTCCTGAGCAGGGGATGAGACACGTTGTGTTCTGCACTGCCCAGATCACCCTCAGGGGTGGCTCTCATTTAATTCACAGGTACTGGAGACCTTCCAGTGGAGGGAAAGAGTGAGACCTTGGAGACATAGGACCTCACAGTCATGTTCTGTGAGGGAACACGCGCCTGCTGTGGGAGAGAGAAAGCTGACATCAGGACCACTCCTTCATATTTCCAAGAGGCTGCCGTGGGGCAAAGAGAGCTCCGTGTTTCCTGTGAGCATGGTCCTGTGTTAGCCATTTAGAGCTGTTTGAAAATCTATCTGGTTCCCTTGTGATGTAGTGAGCCTCCTGTCACTAGAGGTGTTCAAACAGGTTAGAAGTGCCATTGAAGGCAGGCCTGTAGTGGATGGGCTGCTGGACATGTGTAACGCCTCTAGCACAATGCCTGGCATAGGGTAGGTGCGTGCATCAGGGAACCCTTAAGGTTTAGGAGTAAACCTGGCTTCTCTTAAAAATCATTTTTTTTTTCTTTTTACATCCAGGCAGCTCCTTATATACTTAGGAGGTAAGAATCATTTTAATGATGACCAAACATATTACATACACAATTTCATTAGAATTTTGTAACAATGCTATTAATTGTGCCTACCTTATGGGGTTATTATAGTTGAGGAAACTATAGCACAGAGAGATTGAGCAACTTGCCCAAGGCCACACAGTATTGGCAGATCTGGGATTTGAATCCAGGCCTCTGGCTCTCCCTACGGTTGTCCTTGCCCATGGATCTTCCAGGGGCAAGTTTGACCCTCGAAGTCTCTGGCCAACGTTTATGATAATGCAAGGTGTTCCAAGTTTCTTCTCATGGCTCTGCCTCTGGGATCTTTGGATTTACTAGCTGGAAAAGTGAGGACACGTGATAGAATCCCTCAACCAGTGGTTGGCTGGTGGACCCACCCCAAGCAGGACATAATTTTGATTCACCCAGTGTGCCTATGTAGGGAATGCAGCCATAAACAAAATGGAAGAGATGGCTGTCTGCCTGAAGCTTATTTTCTTGTTGAAGAGACAGCAGGGAAGAGGCAACTGCAGTGTGGGCTGGTGGGGCTGTGAGTAGAGCAGGTATCAGGGCCCCACTTATCTCCCTTTGGACCTCACTGTTGTAGTCCTGACTTACCCTTGACCACTTAGTCCCTGCCCAGGGCCTTTCTCTCCCTGCCGAAGTCCACTGTGCCTACACTAAAGGCAAGCTGGAAAATTAACGTCCATCGGGAATAGCTCCAACCAATGATTGATGGGACTGGTGGATTAATACCATGGCTCCTTCCCTCTAGGCTGAGGTAACTCAGAGCTGTGTGTTCTACACTGAACTCTTAGCTGAAGTTGCCCATGGTGGGAACTTGCCTGATAATATCCTTTATTGGCTGCCTTCCTGTCCCTGCCTCATTTCTCATTTCCCTGCCAGCAGATGCTGCGATCACCTTCTACATACACTACCTTCAATCTTCATTGTAGACTTGGCTTCTGGAGGGACCCAAAAGACCATGGCATAGGACAAAACTCAGGGGCTCTGTGAGCCGAGAAGAGGAGGCGCTGAGCCCGGCCAGGACAGAGGTCCACAGAAGATCCCCGAAGGAAAAGAAGTCTAAATGGAGACCTCAAGGGTGAGTGGGAGTTAGTCGGCTAAAATGTGGTGAGCAGAGAGGGAAGAGGGACAAGTGTTCCAGCAGGGGGACTGGCATTTGAGGAAGCTCAGAGGCAAGGAAGGGTGGTGTGTCTGTGAATGGTGGATTGACCGTTACAGCTGGTCTGTGACAGTGGAGGGTGGGGGATTGTGAGAGATGAGGCAGACCCCAGACTTGGAGGCCACAGGGAATGATTTGTATTTTATTCTAAGAGTCCCCAGGGACAACTGAAAGATTGTTGGCAAAGAAGTGCCAGCCAGTGGGCCAGGTAAGAGGACCTGGGAGCTGGGAGGGTATCTGAGGAGGCCAGGCCCCACAGTGCCTCCTGGGTCTGCTTTCAAAGCCCCTCAGAGAGCAAGGAGAAAGAGGCCCTTCTGGGAAGATTCCTGGGTGCCTTTCAAGGAACTTCCTCTTGCTGCTAAGTCCCCCTCGCTGGAGCCCATAAAGCAGGGCACTGAAAGTAATTACAGGCTGGGAGAGGCCAGGGCAAGGACGCTGGGGACGTGCAGGGGGCAGGGAGGCAGACAGGAGCCGTCATGCTGGCCTGGCTGCCAGGGAGGGAGTGTGCAGACACCAAAGCCCCCATAAAGTCGCCCAGAGTAGGCCCTTTTACAGGCATTCTGGGCTGGGGCATGACATCATCGGGAGCCAATCAGAGGCTCCCCCAAGCCCCTTTTTCTTCTTTGGGGCCTGTTTCTGTGGTTATTGAGGTACATTCTTGGTGAAGGGGGTGTTTTCTTTTGGAATGCTTGAACCCAATAGGTTTTGCAGCCGCTGGCTCGGCCAGTCCTCCTTCAGGCAAAGTCAGCTAACTGTATATTCCCTTTCAAGACAGAAGGGCCTCCCAGGCAGCCTGAATGGGCTGCTGGGAGTTCCCTTCAAGCCACAACTTCAAACTTCTTTTAGTGAATCAACTTCTTTTAAACTACATCCATTTGAGAAAAATAATCAACATGAATTGAGAAACACAACAACAAACAGGCTATGGAGTAGAGTCGTGGATTTGAATCCTAGCTCCTCTCCTTACCACCTGTGTTATTCCTGGACAAGCCTCAGTTTTCCCATCTGTAAAATGGGGATGATACAATCCACTTTGCAGGGTTGTTGAGCACTGATTTTTTTTTTTTTTAAATGGAGTTTTGTTCTTGTTGCCCAGGCTGGAGTGCAATGGCACAATCTCGGCTCACCGCAACCTCCACCTCCCAGGTTCAAGCGATTCTCCTGCTTCAGTCTCCCGAGTAGCTGAGATTACAGGCATGCACCACCACGCCTGGCTAATTCTTGTATTTTTAGTAGAGATGGGGTTTCACCATGTTGGCCAGGCTGGTCTCGAACTCCTGACCTCAGGTGATCTGCCTGCCTCGGCCTCCCAAAGTGCTGGGATTACACGCGTGAGCCACCATGCCTGGCCCATGAGGACCAAATTTAATAGATGGGTATGAAGTGGTCAACTACCATCAGCCATTGTTTTGACAAATCCATTCTTCCTCACAGCACTGGACTTAAAGACTTAAAAAGGCTTGCCAGGCCTGTCTATTTCCCACACTATATTTATGGGTGAAGGATCTTAAGGAACATGGAAACGAGGCCCAGACAGGCTGAGGGTCTTGTGAAAGCTGCTGTGTCTAATTAGGCACTGTCTGTAGTTCTTTTGTGAAGCATGATCATTTGTTAGCTCCAGTTAAAAGAAATTATAAAACCATATAGAACCCAACTGAAAGTTTAGAAAACAAGGGCAAAAACCTTCTCCATAAGGCTACCAGCCTGCCATTGCAAGTACAGTGACTTATATGTTAATATGTAGTTTGTACATGCTGGTCTTGATAATAAACTTGAAAGGTGAATACAGTATACACGTGCCTTTGCTTACTCCACCAATAGTACAGATTATCATGTTAATGACTCCCTATTATTTCATCAAATTGATGCTGAGTATTGTTGAATTTTACTTTCAATTTTCCCCTATTTGAAATAATGCTTCAATGAACTCTTCTCTTTTTCCACAGAGCGCTTCTCTTTATTTGTCTAATTTCCTTAGGATAAATTCCCAGAAGCAGAATCAGTGGGTCTCAGGGTAAGAACATTTTTGTGGTTTGTGATACATATTTTCCAATTTACTTTCCATAGAGGATGTTCTGATTTACATTGCCTCCAGCAAAGTTTGTCCGTTTAGCCACTTCAAGGAAACCTCACCGGCATTAGGTATTATTGTTTATTATTTTGTTTGCTGCTAGATAGACAGTTATTCCTTATTCTTCTAAAATAAAATAAAATGATTGATTTGTGGATTCAAAGATGTATATATATAGTATATGTATCAATAGATTCATATTCTCTCTTTAACGTTATTTGATATTTGGGGAGGTATTGAGTCAGGTGAGTCTTTTGCTACAAAATGCAAGAATGCCATTCTTGTGTGCTTGTGAAAGGCAAGTATATTCTCTTCCATGCCAGACAGTGATAATTGTAATAAATTGGGGCTGCCGCCAAAGTCGAAATAAACAAACTGTCACAGCAGACAATGGAAGCTCAATCCTGACCCTGATGAATGAAGTTGCTAATGTGACTTCCTGGAGTGGCTGTCAGCCAACGGCCTCCCCTGTGACTTACATTAGGTCCTAGTGACAGTGGTAAGTGATGTGAGGAGGTAAAAAAGGTGCTTATGGGGCTGAGGAGGGGGTGTTATTTGGGGTGAGTGCGCAGTCTGGTTTCTACAGCCAGCAGAAAAGGACTGATTTGGAAGAACTTCACAGAGAAAGTTTGCAGGGTGTTCATGAAGAGATAGAAACTGAGAGTATTTGAGGTAGGGGCATGTGGTGGTGAGGTTAGCCATTTCAAACAGAGGCTCATAACCCAGCCCAGAACTGAGCACCTCTGTTGGGTCTGGCAGAGTGTCATGAACAGCCAGATGCAGGTTCCGATCTTGGGGCTGCCACTGAGACTTGTGGAAGATGTCACTGTGGATTGAGGGACAACTGAGAACTCGGTAACATGTCCTGCCCTATTTGCTCCTCCTGGTTCCAAGGCTGAGCCTGAGTCCAGCTGGCTCCAGGCTTCTCAGATTTCTGTCCTCAGAACTCCAACACTTTTCTGTACACTGGATGGGTAGCGAGTAAAATCTGCCTGTGTCCACCCCTCTTGTGTCACTGAAGGCATGCTGATTCTCTTATTAGAGTGGAAGCTTGCTCAGACTTAAAAGGTGAAGCCTCAATGCTCATTCATCCTTGCAGCACCAATGCTAACTCCCTTTTCTTCCAGGAAGCTTTCCTTGATCTCACCAGTTAGCTAATGACCACCTCCTTTGCCCTCCTCTGTGGAAGCTTTTATGGCTGTTCTTATTGCATCAGGATTGTAATTGATCTTCATTCCCAGATGCCGGACTCTGCAGCCACATCTGTGTTTCCCTTACTTCTTGCTCCTGTAAGATAACCTCATTCCTAGCTGTAGCCTTGGCCCTTTGCAGGCTGTCAAGGAATGGTAAGCTAATGAATGAGTGATAACATAAGCCCTCCACCATTTATAAAGCACACTTACCACACGTGATCTTATTTGGTAAACCTCATTATAAAGGTGGAGAGGCTGGATATTGTTACACCCATTTTACAGAAGGGATCAATGATACCAGCTGGCCCTCACTGAGAGTCTCAATGCAGCAGGCTCAGGGCTCAGCACTTTACAAGCATTGTCCCATGTCATCTCCCCAACAACCAAGGAGGTAGGTACCATCATCATCCTCATTCCGCTAAGAGGGGACGGAGACTTGCTGAAGATAAGTCACTTGCTGGGGCTGAATTTCTAGGAAGGGACAGATCTGGAATCTGACCCCGGTTCTGTGTGTTGCCAAAGTTTCCACTCTGCTGCGCTGCCCCTTGTGACGATATCACCTCCACTGTCTCCACCTCTGGTCCTTGAGTTCTTAGAAACAGTGTCTTATTTGTCCATTCACTTCCAGTGCCAGGTACGAGGCTGGGCATAGGTAGGCATCCATAAATGCTGATGAAATGGAAGGATAGATGGATGAATGGATAGTTGGTGTCTGCTTCAGCTCTGTTGCAAGCGGAGGGAGTTTCTGCTTTCATGCAGTGCAGTCAGGGGATGGGAACTGGGATTAACTTGGGGCTGATCTTGTACCTGAGTTGTTCTGGTCATAAAACATGAGGGTGTGTCTTCTTGGGGACATGGTGAGCCAAGTGCCTGCTTTCCAATGCATCAGATATGTCTTGCCAATCTCTGAGGGCAAAATGAAATGTCCTGGGAGAACAAACAGCTGCCTCCCTCCTGTGCCAGGAGAGCAGGATCATTTTGCTCTGTCTACACACGCATTCCTGTCCTCTCCCTGCTGATGGCCTTGAGAGATAATGTGTTCCATGTGTGTCCCTGAGCGTTGTGACAGCTGTCGTGAATTTAGTGGGAGCTGCAATGGCCCGTGTGTCTGGGTGAAGTGGGTTCCATGTCTTTCCAGGTTGCAGACTCTTGAGGGAAGCAGGATCCCATATCCCAGGGCTGTAATGTCAGACAGGGCCTGCCAGGGTCAGTCTTTGCCTCTCTACCTAGCTCTGGGCAGAGCCTGAATGGCTGGTCAGCAGACTCCAGCCATGGAAGGTAGAGCTGGAATTAGTCCTTCTGCTCTAAGAACGGAGTGTGGGGACTACCGGGCTGGACATGGAGCTTACTTTTTGATGTGCACCCAAGGTCCCAGTGCAAAACACAGGGCGCCGGTTTTCACATGTATCTTATCTGGTTTCCCCATCAGAGCACTCAGCTTTGTTGATGAGACCATGGATTCCAAGATAGGCAATGATAGAAATGAGCAGAACTGACATTTATTGTGCATTTGCTCCGTGTCAAGCATTTTACATGGAATTTCTCTTCTAAGCTGTTGATATCTCAAAGTGCTTAACAGCATGGATATCAGAGTTAGCAGGACTTGGGTTTAGATTATGACTTTTCTGCTCAGAGCTGTGTGACCCTGCGCAAGTCACCTATCTGAGTGCCTGTCTCCTCACCCTGAAGCATGTTCTGACTAGTGACAGCCCTCGTACCTCGCAGGTTGACAGAGAGCCTGCATGTGTGTGTTTCTTTCAGGACAGTACAGTGTTGGTGGGCAGGCATCATCATTCCACGAGGCCTGCCACTCTGCTGTTCCCTGAGATCTCTGCTCTCCTAACCGTGAGCCCAGGCTCCTTCCTGGCCGGGGTTCTGACCTTCCTTGCCCTGTCCCCGTCAGCTCCCTCTTGCTGCAGCCTCTGGCCTGGGAGTCCTTTTTGCATTCTCTCCTCACTTGTGTCTTGGATGAGGGCTTCCTTCTTTGGTGCTGATGAGGACTCTGCCTGGGAGGGCTTCCCTCTGCCGCCTGCTCCGTTCCCCGCCTGCTCCCTTCCTGTGTGCTGTCTCCTTCATGAGACTCTGGGTGTGTGAAGGGGTGAGAAATTCATGTGAGTGTCTGTGATTGTGAGGGTTGTACCCACGGCTGATATCTGGCTGTTTGTGCACGTGTATGTATGAGTCTGTGGCAGCATGGGGAGGAGCACGGATATCCACAGTGGTGAATGTGCAGGTGTGACATGCTGTGTGCCCATGAGTGAGACCAGGGATGCAGGACTCTCACTTGTGGCATTAAGCCCATGTGTGTACAGCCTGCAGGCGTGTGATGTCGGAATGTGCCAGTGAGGGGCTGTGTGTGAGATACACACATGTGCATATACACACAAGCACTGTGTGAGGAAGTGTGTAGGGTGGTGGGCAAGGACATCAGCCTGTCAGGGCCCCACTCTGCGCTGCTGGGGGCTCATTCTCAGCTCTTTACGAAGTGCAGGGCAGGGGCAAGACCCTCCCTGGTGGGCCAAACCTGCCTGCTCTCTCTCTGTCCCACGTAGGCTGGACTAGAGACAGTTCTGGGATTCGCTGAGGGTGAGGCAGGCCCAGGGCCTGGGAGAGGTGGTAAGAGGAGGAGGCCTGGCCTAGGGCAGGTGGATGAAGTAAAGAAGAGACCCCTTCAACATAGCCTCTGGAGCCCTAGAGGGGACCGGAGCCTGCCTGGTCACACTTAGGTGTGAATTCAGCTCTCACATTCCCAGCCAGGCTCTCTCCAATTCTCTGTGCTGCTTCCCCAAACTGGGGTAGGAATCACAAAGGTGACAAAGACTTTCTTCCCCAGCTGTATTCAGAAGACCAGAGAGGTCTCTCATCCTTATCACCAGTATCCTAATGAAGCTTCAAGAAAAATGTTTGTTGAATGAATTAATGAAATGAGAGAGAATGCTTATGGTTGCTGGGGGAAGGAGAGACTATTTGAAACAAGCTCATCCTACAACATGTGGGACAGGGCATGTGGTCGTGCAGGGCAGAGTGTGTGTGCATGTGTGTGTGTGTAGATATGGGAGTGTGGAGGAAAGAATCAGGTAACCACTCCCTGGCTGCTCCTAGAGCTGAAGTTTCCCAGGCGGGATTACGATCTCAATGTTTCACCTTCCGGCTACTAGGAGGATGGGATGGGGGCTTTGAGGGGCTGAATGTCAGTCTGGGGTTCTGATCTTCCTGGGAGGGGGCACAAGTCCTCAGCGGAGGATTTGTACCAGCCGCTAAGCAGATAATTGCTTGTCAGATTGATTGAAGGCTTTTCAAAATGTCTTTTCCTTGGAACACCCTCCCATCCCCCCCGAGGAGTGGATTATTTGAGTTGGAACTGTTCCCCCTCAGTTTTTTTCCCCTCCTTTCTCAAAGTAGTAATTACTGCCGAGTAGCCCTCCGTGGCGTTTCCTGTCATTTGGAGGCTGAAGCCAGCGGCTGTTTCCTCTGCTGGGTGAAGGACAAGCAGGCCAGTTAGGGAAATACCCCACCCCCTAGCCTGGCCCTGAGCCCCTGGGGCCCCTGGTGGCCTCGATGGGGCTAATGGGGCCTGGCAGGTGGAAAGGAACTGGCCGACTGATCAACTGAGGTAGTCCTGGCTCTCTTCCAAATCCTGAGACTTTCTTCACCCTTTGTGTCCTTGCTCCCTTGTGTGTGTGCGCGCACACACGCACGTGCATCTAACTGTGTGTGTACATGTAAACTGTGCACAGGCTCTTGGGCTCCAGTAAAAATCTCCACCTGCGTCACCCACAGTGATTTTCCCAAGGGAGCTTAGCCTTGACCATTTCTTCAGGTTTGAAAAAGTCTGCAAAGTATCTGCATTGTAAGTGGACCGATGGCTGGCGAGATGCATAGACGGGAGATAAAGCAAGGAATCGTGAGAGGCTCATTGCCAAATCAAGGTAGTGGGTTTAGGGGCGCTCATGGCACAGTGCTTTCCACTTTTCCATGCTTTCAGAATATTCACAATAAAATGTGGGTAAAAAGTTTGCAAGGTCGCTCTATAATCCTCCTGTCCACCCCACCCACACTCAGGATTCGAAATCTCCGCTAGCCTTGAGTTTTGTTTTAATGCTGCTCCTCTTCCTCCTCCACCTCCTTCCTTCCATCTTCTCCTCTTCCTCCCTCTGAGAGTTTGTTCTCAGTCACAGAGGCCAAAGCTGAGCAGGACGCAGACTAAGATGAGATGAAGAGTTGAGGCTCATGAGTCAAGACGGTTTGAGTCCATTCCAAGTTCTCCCTCTTTGTGACCTTGGGGGAGTAACTTAACCACTTTGTGCCTCAGTTTACTCATCTGTGAAATGAGGCTAATAACAACAGAACCTTCATAAGGTTGCAGTGAGGGTTGAATGAGAGAATGCATGTAAAATGCTGGGCACAAAGCCTCAGTCCATAATCTGTGCTTAACAAATGTTTGGTAAACAAATAATGAAACGGATCTCATAAGGAGATGTGGACCTCGGAAAGAGATGGGAGGAAATATGCCAGAGAGATGAGCATGGCAGCGAATTGTGTGTTTGGGGGACCGCACGGGTTTCAGCGTGGCTGGACTACAAGATGGGTGGTGAAGTGTGGAGGGCGGGGAGTGAGAGGGAGGCTGAGAAGTAGGCTGGGACCACGTTGCTGTGGTGATTATGAGCATGGTCTCTGGGATCAGGTGGCTCAGGTTGAATCCCAGCCCTGCCACTTCCTAACTGTATGACTTTGGACAACTGACCCATCTCCATGGCTTGGTTTTCTTATCTGTGGAAATGGGAATCCCAATCGCTCCTACCTTAGAGGACTGAATTAACTGAGTTAATAAATGCAGAGAACTGCCGCCTGGCCTGTGGGAAAGTTGAATAAAAGTGTTTGCTATGATTGTCATTCTTAGACATGTGGACATGGGCCGCATGTGGTTGCACATGTGTGGTTGGCTCACGTGTGTGAGTGTGCATGTGCACGTGGGCATCTGCAGCCAGCGCTTGTTTGTGGGTGTGTTTGTGTCTATATGTAAGTGTGTGGTGGGGACTGGGGTTGGGGAATCCAGTGAGCAATTAAACCTCTGGGAGAAGACCCATCCATCCTGGGCAAAGAAAGCCTTCAGTGAGAAGTAGATGGCATCACTTATAAATAATAATCTATATTACTTCCCTGCTGAAAAGCCTCCAGAAGTTCCTCTTCATTCATTCAGTCGACGAACACTTGCAGAGCTCCTACTATGCACCAGCCCCAGCCTCCTTGGCCCTTTCCACTTGCTGTTGGTTACATATAGCTTGTTCCTCTATGCACATTTCTCTTTGGCCTGCTAGACCCAAATCAGATGCCGCTTTCTCTGAGGAGCTTTCCTGACTACAGAAGCCCATGCTGATGGGTTCCCTTGGCACCCAGGTTTTTATGCCCACAGCAAGGTCAGTGACTCTTGTCTAGTCACCACTGAATCCCCAGCACCAGGGGAGAGCCTTAGCACAAGTGTTTTGAACGAATGGATGAGTGAATTGTTCAACATGAGGACACCCACAAGGGGTCCCGACTCTGCAGACCAGTTCAACCAAGAGCCTGGGAGCTGGGGTTCACCAGTTTCTTAATTCCTGCCCCTGTCACTTCCATCTGTGCCACTGGCTCCCCACCAGGAAGGCAGCAGAGCCTGGATGCAGACGGCTCAGTAAGAGTTAAAAGAGCAGTAGGCGTTGGCTCCTGGGGACAGTGAGCTCCCCAAGGCTGCTAGAAGTGTTGGAAGCAGAGGGAAGCAGGACAGGAAAGTGGTCAGCGTCCTTCAGATAAAGGGGGCATTTGACCTTGGGTGCAATCCAAGGCCCTTCCCTGGAGGCCCCCAGCATGCCAGGCCCTGACCTGCAGGGGAGGCCAAGGAAGCTGCCTTGACTGCGGGAGCCACAGACGGGGCTGGACACCAAGCCTCGCGTTATCTCCTCAGGCCACACGTCGGCTAGGAGTGTTGGGCACACAGCAGGACTGGCTCACAGGAAGCTGGAGGAGTTTCTGTCTTTCTAAGGGTCAGAGGTGGCTGGGATTTGGCAGCCAGGGAAATGGGAACTTCCTGTGTCGCTCCCTGGAGCTGAGACTGGCAGCAGGAACCCAGATGGAACTGGTAGGCCAGAAATGCAAAGATGTGATTTTCACGGCCTGTTCCTCAGGCAAGACATGGTGGGATTGGATTTCACTATATATACATGCATAGTATGTGTGCAGGTGTGTGTGTGCTCACATGTGCATAGTGTGGGTATGTGCACATACATGTCCATAGTGTATGTGTGCGTGCACACATGTATAGTAGCTGTGGGGCAAAAATTCAGGGTTTGTATGTCTCTAGATGAATCTGTTTTTGTGCCCAAATTTGTCTGCCTTATTGTGAATACTCTTGGTATATGTGTGAAGCAGGAATTTGTGTGTGTCCATATGTGCTTATATATGTAAACATACATCTGCCTGAGGTATGTGTAAACCTGTGTGCTGAACACATGTGTATGAATGCATAGGGGGCCTGATTTTAATGTATGTATGTGTGTGTTGAGGGCGTGCACATCCTGACGAACAGTTTTGGAGCCCAGCAAGATGGAGCCACTGAAGGAGGGGACACAAAACCATGATGCTGGAAACATCTGTCCCTTCGTTTAGCCCTGGGGTCTCTGGAGAGGGTTTTATGTTTCCTTCTTGCCAAGAAGGAAAATGTGATGCTTCTCACTCAAATATACGAGCACAGTCACTCTCTATTAAATAAGATGCCCAGTCCAGCTCACCCTGGGTTATAATCAGAGACAAGTGATTGGAAGAAGTGGCAGGAGGATCATCTTTAAGGATAAGGGGTGAGCAGAACTTCCCTTCTGCTAGGGAAGGGTCCTAAACAAGATCCACCCCAGCCCAGCCCCATCTGGTCCCAGCAGGGGCACCTCAGGCAGGAGTAGGTGCAGCAACAGCAGTGGGTCTTTTTTTTTTTTTTTTTTTTTTTTTTTTTTTTTTTTTTTTTTTTTTTTGAGACGGAGTCTCGCTCTGCCGCCCAGGCTGGAGTGCAGTGGCCGGATCTCAGCTCACTGCAAGCTCCGCCTCCCGGGTTCACGCCATTCTCCTGCCTCAGCCTCCCGAGTAGCTGGGACTACAGGCGCCCGCCACCGCGCCCGGCTAGTTTTTTGCATTTTTTAGTAGAGACGGGGTTTCACCGTGTTAGCCAGGATGGTCTCGATCTCCTGACCTTGTGATCCGCCCGTCTCGGCCTCCCAAAGTGCTGGGATTACAGGCTTGAGCCACCGCGCCCGGCAGCAGTGGGTCTTAAGGCATCTGGTTGGAAAGGTTGTCCCTGCCTTGAATGACCACAGATGAGCCCCCTAAACTCAGGAGCACTGAAAGCACAGAGGAAGAGGCCACTGCTATAAGGTCTCACAGAGTGGGGAGAATTTGAGTAGAATCTTTGCTTTCACAGGATTGAAGAAAGTTTGTTAAATCTGGCATTTGTGTGATATTTGCTCAATGTCCATTTCGAACAGATCAGGAGTTGGTGAACTACAACCAATAGGCCAAATGTGGCCTAGTGCCTTTTTTTTGTAAATAAAGTTTTATGGGAACACAGCCATACCCAGCTAATACTGTCTATGGCTGCTCCCATGCTACAACGGCAGAGTGGAGTAGTTGTGACACAGACCCTATGGCCTGCAAAACCTGACTATTTACTAACTGTCTCTTTACAGAAAAAAGTTTGTGGACTCCTGCACTAGACTGTTGATTTCATAAGGGCAGGAAGGATAAGCTCAACACATAGCAAGTGCTTAATAAGTATCAGTTGAATGAATGAATGCGTGACTTAATTTTGGAGGATGATTCCAGGAAGAGGAAATAGTGTGTGCCAAGGCATGGGGCCAAGAAACAGCCCTAGGTGTACTGGTCATGGAAGGGTGGAGCACAGAGAAAACACACACACACACACACACACAAACACACGCACGCACACACACACACAGAGTGTACACACACACACACACACACACACACATATGCATGCAAGCATGCTGGGGAATGTGGTAGCACAGAGGTTAACACAGCAGAACGAGTATTTGGCCAGGGAAGGCATCTCTGAGGAGGTGACACTGAGCAGTATCCTGCAGACCTGTAGGCATTTTGCAGGAGAAGGTGGAGGAACAGCATTCCAGGTGGTGGGATTGGCAGAGGCAAAGGCCTGGAGGCCTGATGGAAGGAAGTGTGGGTGCTGGGCACCTCTAATTACACTGAATCTGCATATGCCTGATGGGACCCTTGGGCCGACAAGAAGCTAGAGAGGACTTTAGGGGCAGATTTGCAGGGCCTGGAAGGGCTGCCCTCAGGGAGTGTGGAATTTGTTTTCTGGGCCCTGGGGAATCAGTCACTGGGAGTGTCAGTGGAGACTCCAGGGACACCCAGGCAGACGAGGAATTCAGGACTCTGGGCAGGCCACTTTTCTTCTCTAGACTAGTTTTCGTGGCAAAATGGGAATGATAATGGCTGCCTCCCAGAGTAGGGGAAGGATTACCTGAGGTCAGAGATGTGAGAAATTCAGCCTGTGCCTGGCACAGAGTGGCTAACAAGCAGTTGTTGGACAAAACACAGGACACCCAGTTAAAGTTGAATTTCAGGTAAATAACAAACCATGTTTCAGTATAAGCATGTTCCAAATATTGCATGGGACATGCTTGCACTGAAAAATTCTTCATTGTTTTTCTGAAATTCAAAAGTTCTAACTCGGTGTCTTGTATTTTTATTTGCTAAATCTGGCAACCTAACTGCCCAGGGATACTGGCTGAATCTGGGTCTTTGTTGGTGCCTTCAAGGTCCTGAAAACCTGACAGTGATGCCAGAAACAGGATGACAAGCTTGTGGGGCTGAACACTGGGGAGGTGAGGTGTCAGGGAACCCAGTCCTCTTGGCTAATGGGGAAGGAAGTAAAGGCTCAGAGAGGGGAAGGAACTAGCTGAAGGTCACCCAGCCAGATGTGGTCCTAGTGTTCTACTTTTCTCTCTGGCTGGTCAAGAGAGAGCTTTGACTCATGGGGGTGCTCCCTGGGACAGCTTAGAGGGATTCTACCAGTTGTGAGAATTCTGAGTACGGCTTCTAAAATCTTCAAGGCCATCCCAGTCTTGGCAGCAGATGCAGCGTGTGATCTTCACCACATCCCTCACCCCATCCATGCCTCAATTCATCCAGCCATAAAATGGGTCTAATTACACCCACCTCACAGGTGAGTTGTGAGGATTAATTAATGTTTGTAAAGGCTTTGTAATCCTTGGATGAAAGACGCTCCTTACATATAAAGGGTCATTATTTTTATTATTATTATACAAGTGCCAAGTATTATTACCTTAATTAGCTTTTCTAGATATCAAAAGCAATTAGACAGATCACTTGTTGAATGCCATTTCGGAAACCCAAGTCACAGAAACTCACACATTCACCTGTCATCTCTCACATTTTTGGCAAGGGGCCAACCTGGGCCAAAAGGAAGGGCTGAGATTTGCAAAAAGAAAAATTGTTTCTGTCTCTGGCCAAGTTTCACCCCATTGCAGAATTTTCCAGGCATTTACAATTCCCTAAAAAACAAAGGTTTTTGTTTTCATTTTTGTGGAAATTCCTATACAGGGGGCTTTTGGGGGAGAAGGCTTAGTTTTGTAGCCCAGGCAACCTGGTCTAGGAATGGCAATTTGTCCTGTTTTCCCTGATGTAGAGAGAAGACCAGGACTTAGCCACCAGAGCCAGTCCAAGGGAGGTGAAAGCATCTCTTGATGGGGAACTACTGTGTTTCAAGCTTTATCCCAGTGTGTGTATATTTTAAAATCATAATCCCATGCAGTAGATAGGAGCTTTCTGACCTTAATTTTACAAACAAGAACACTGCGGCTCAGAAGGGTTAAGTGAAACAGCCAGGAAGTACAAGAAGAATGCAAAGCCAGGTCTTGCTGATTCCATAACCTATATCTAGGTTTGATGCAGTTTCTACCTCTCTGTGTTACCTGGAATCTACCTGGCCTGGGTCTAAACTGGCTCATAAGTAGTCAAGAGGGTTTCTGGTACTTAACAGATGGGACCATATAGGCTGAGTAGGTCACTGCAGTGCTGGGGGCCACCTGCAATCCCAGCCTGGTAAATCTGCTCAGGCCTTGGTTCAACATGGCTTTGGCTAGTCAGGGTCTTTGGAGTTGGCTCAAAACCCCAGAGTTTAGGCAGAGGAGGGGACTGTGGCCTGGTTGTGTCCATTAGGGCAGGCAGAACAGGTCAGGGCAGAAATCAGCGGGGTGAGGCTCCCTCTGTACTGTCCAGTTAGCTGGGGCGGGTGGAGAGGGGTGAAGAGCTGGCTGTAATTAACTTTACCAGCGTCCTTAACAGAGGTGAGAGAACCTTTCCCCTACTTTCCTTTCTACTCTGTCCAGCTTCCTCAATGGCCTTGAGGACCCTCCCAAAGCTGTGACTAGGTCAGGGAGCACTGAACTGAGCCACGCTGCCAGTGTGTTCCAAACCAAGATTATATCCCAGCTCTGCAGTTCTACAAATCTATTTTCTTTTTACAGAACTTCCCTGAGGGCTGGGTTGGGGCCTTTGTGAAGTCAGTGAGTGCATTAAAGATCGTTGGAGTGTTGGGGGATTGAAGGATGGAATGCGGGAGGAGTTGACAGTGTGGGAAGAGGTTGACATATTAATGGAAGGGTTGCTGAATGGAGAGATGAATGAGATGGTAGATGGAGTTAGGTATTGGTGGATCAGACATGGAATTGTATGTATAAATGCAAGGAAGCATGGCTTACTGAATGGATGGGTTAGCATGTGAATGTAGGAATGAGGGTGGAAGTAAATGTAGAGAGGGGTTGGAAATTTTGGTGGTTGGATGGAGGATTTGGAAAAAGATAGAGCGGCTGCTAGGTGAGGAGTTGGAGGAAGGGGGAGGGGTTGACAAATGTATGGACAAGTTGGCAGATGGGTGGAGGGATTGGTGGATGGATGAAGGAGTTTGGAAGATAAATGGAGAATGGTGCATGGAGAGAGAGAAGGTCAGATGGAGAGGAGTTGGGAAATACAGGAGCTGAATCATGGATTGGAGGATTGGCATGAGGATAGTGGAAATGGTGGTGATTGAAGGTTCTGTGGAGGTTGAAGGAGTTGGAGGAAGGGTGGAAAAGTTGGCCTATAAGGGAGCATGAATCGATGGAAGAGCGTTTGGCAGGTGGGTAGGGAGTTGGTGGAAGGATGAGGAGTGGGATTTTGGAGCTTCTGGTGGGTGAAAGTTTAGATGGACTGGTGGAGGTAGGTAAATGGAGGATGGTAGATACATGGAGGAGATGTCAGATAGGAGAAAGGATTGACAGATGGGGAGAGGAGGTGACAAAGGGGCAGAAAAAAAAAGGCAGACTGGCAAAACCCTCTGGGGAAAGTTATAGGGATAGGTAGAAGAGTAGGAAGGCAGTCTAAATCAATATTGAAAGAATTGGCTTTGTGGCCTAGGCCTTAGCCTGGACAGACCTCCCCTTATTTCCCTGGGTCTCAGACACCTTTTGCCTGTGGGTGCTTGGGGGCCATTCCAGGTAGTAGAAACCTTCAGTGCCCAGCTCAGTAGGTGGCTCTGACCATCCTCTCCCTCACGTCTTCCCTCCCCCTCTAGAGCCAGGCTCTCCTGAGGCTCATAAATCCCCAGTCTGGCAGGCTTTCTGTAATTAACTCTGCAACATTAGCCCAAAAGGTGGGGCAGGTGGGGCTGTGAAGAAAGGAGCTGACTCAGAGGCAGATGTCTATCTCCTGCTGCTGTGTCAAGTGTCGTCACTGTCCAGCACAACGGGGGCAGTGGCCAGGGGGCCTCCCTTCCCCACCAGCTGTCTTGGGTTCCACTCTGGTCTCCCACACAAGTTTTTGGGAACAGGGGAGAAAGTTAATTAGGTAGGAACCTGACAGTCACTTCTCTCTCTCTCTCTCTCTCTCTCTCTGTCTCTCTTTCCCTTTCTTTTTCTCTCACTCTCACTCTCTCTTCTCACCTCTTTCATTCATCTTTTTCTCTTCTTCTATACCCATTTCTCCCATTTATTTTCTGTTTCTATTTTTCTTTGTCTCTGATTATTTCTCATTTTATGTCTTGTTCCCTTTCTCTCCCTCCTCTATCTATAGGTTACTTCCTGCTTGCTGTTTTTGGTGGTTCCCCCTCTCCCTTTTCTCTGTCATTTTCTCCATTTTCATCTGTTTTCTTTTCTGCCTTTCTTTGCCTCTCTCATGGGCAGGTCTCCACACCTCGCAATGGAAGCCTGTCCCTTTCTTCTGCACCATCTCTCTTATCAATATGTGTCTTTACATAAGAGCAGAGTAGTTTTGAGGGATGTTCTCTCCTGGGTTTGTTTTGTTTTGTTTTTGTTTTTGTTTGTTTGTTTGTTTTGAGATGGAGTCTCGCTCTATCGCCCAGGCTGGAGTACAGTGGTGCAATCTCGGCTTACTGCAACCTCCTGGGTTCAAGCAATTCTGCTTCAGCCTCCCTAGAAGCTGGGATTATACACATTTGCCGCCACGCCTGGCTGATTTTTGTGTTTTTAGTAGAGGCAGGATTTCACCATCTTGGCCATGCTGATCTTGAACTCCTGACATCAGGTGGTCTGCCTGCCTTGGCCTCCCAAAGTGCTGGGATTACAGGCATGAGCCATCATGTCCAGCCTTCTTCTGGGTTTTTAATTGGGCTTAGAATCTTCTCAGAAAGCATTTCTCCTTTTCCTATTGATTTGTAATAAAAACTGTGGAATCAACCCACCAGGAACCTCTGGCCAGAGGTGGAGGGGAAACAGGGGAGAGAAAATAGTGGCCACTCTGCAGACAGCAGGCCCTGGTCAAGGAAGGCTCTTCCTGTGTCGCAGTGGATGAGCCTTTGTTGGGGGCACAGAGGAGTAGGATCCTGGCATGGACACAGGTGAAAACCTGATGTTGCGTTGACCATCTCATGGGGCCCAGTTTTCTTCTCAAGGAGCCCACAAAATACCATAGTGGTCAAAGTACTGGTGTTTGAGAGGCCTGGGTTCAAGTGCCAGCCCCAACACCACTCACTAGCTGTGGAATCTCAGACAGGTGACTTAGCCGCTCTGATTCTCACTTTGCTCATCTCTAAAATAAGACTAACAAGAATGTTCTTGTGGGGTTGTTCAGAAAATTAAATGAGAATGTTGGAAGAAAAGCACCCGTATCAGTCATGATTCAGCCAGACAAGCAAAACCACTAAGAATGGCATAAAATGAGGGCTTTCTTACAAGGGTTTGGTTCTGTGCAGTTGTGGAAGCTGGTTCAACTGTCTACAGGAGGCTGTTGCTTCTGTGTCTGGGCCTGCAGTCAACAGAACAAGCAGGTGGGGAAGGAAGGATTGACAGGAACTGAAGGGCAAGGGCAAAGCAGAATGTGAGCTGGATTATACAAGGATGCATTGAATCCGCATAGGTCTCTTATCTCCTCGAAGTTCCCAACTTTGAAGATGTGAGTAACCTGCTGGAGAAATGATGGCTATTGTCACATTGCTGCACACACTCATGGCCCAGGAGTTGAGGAGGCTGGAGGAGGAGGCCTGGCAGGAAGTGGAGGAGCCACAGTCTGGGTGCCGCCCCACGTCAACCAGCAATACCCACTGGGGCAGAGAGGCCCAAAGTTACACAGCTGGTGAGTGATGGCTCTTCCATCCAACCGCAAGTGCATGGTTCCACTGTCCACACTGTGCCCTCAGCAGGAGTGGAGACATTCATGGACTTGTGTCGTTGAGAAGCAGTCTAAGGAGGACGAGGCCCACGTATCCACGTCTCCATAGATTCTGCTCCCCCTTCTCCCACGACTTCCAGAGCATGTTCTGTTCACAGTATATTTTTAGCTCTAGGAATCTGGCTTGGGGTTGTGGCTGGGCTAATCTACTTCTCAGTGGCAAGGCCCGAGATTTGGAGATGAGGAGAGGACTTGTCATGTGTGGCAGTGGCAGTGGTTCAACACTAAGTGATCTGTGACCCCTTTGCATGCCTGGGAAGAAAGTGGCTTACTAAGAAGAAGCCCATCCAAGGACTAAATTTCCCAGGTCCTCTTGCAAAGGTGGGGCCTATGACATGTGAGTGGAAGTAATGTGCATCACTTTCTGGCCAGGGAGCTTAAGAAGAACGTGGAGCTTCTTCGTTTGTTTGCTCTCCCGCCAGTGGGATGTCAACCATCAATGTAATCTTGGAAACCACGTGTTGATTATGGCAGAACTTTCGTCAGCATGGGTCATTGACCTAACCCAGTGGTTCTCAAAGTGTGGTCCCTGGACCAGCAGCATCAGCATTGTCTGGGAACGTGTTAGAGATGAAAAATCTCAGACACCACCCTAGATCTACTTTATCTGAAAACTCTGGGGTGGGGCTCAGTCATCTGTGGTTTAAAAAACTTCCAGGGGAATCTAACACATGCTCAAGCTTGAAACCCCCTGCTTCTCTTAGTTACCATTCCATTCATAGCTCCTGAATCGACAGCCAGGCTCAGGACTGCTCAGGAGGTTTCATGCTTACCCCCATGGCCATCCTCACCCTCCACCCTACCCTTGCCTCTCAGGGGGTTTCATGAAGAAGACAGCAGTGGCACATGCTCTATATAATTCTTAACATGGAGGAAGCAGAGGAAAATGGCATTCTCATGAAATAATTCATTAATTCCTTCCTCATTTTTTCATTCTCTGAAGAGTCATAGAGAAGTGTTAGGTTGACTGGAAAACTTCCCTGGAGGAGTTACAAAATACAGTTTGGATCAACAGCCCTATAGGTAGGTTTTATTATCACCACAGTTTTATAGATGCAAAACTTGAGGTTCAGGGAGTGTGGGTGAGAGGTGGGGCCAGGATTCAAGCCTGGTTCTCTCTGCCTCCATCTTCCACATTTTTTTGGCACTCTCGTGGCTTCCACGTCTGCATTTCCAGGTGGTTGGTCTTTTGCAAACAGAACTCACCAATTGCAACCTCTTTGCACCTAAGGAAGAATCACATCGGGCATCCAGATCATTTGAGAAAAATCTGCTTGTCACCTTTCCCCAGATACGTTACACAGGGGCATATATTTGCATTATGCCTGTGACTATGAGTTCAATACATCCTGAAAGAGTGAATTAATGAGTTAATTAGCAACTGGGTAGCTAGCTTGAACACCTCATCTAACTTTCCTTATCTAGAAACTTCTCGTATTTTTCCAGGTTGAGAAAAAGTTTTCTGCAAAGAAGCTGGCACCCAGCTGTAATTGCTGCAATTGCTTGTGGAGGGCAAACAAATAGACATAGTTCTCGTGGAACATGAATGACATGGTACAGGTTAGGGCAGTGGTTCTCAAACTTGAACATGTGTTCAAGAATCACCTGTAGAACTCCAGAACACAGATTTCTGTGACCCACCCCGGAGTTTAAGATTTGGTAGTTCTGGGACAGACCCCAAAATTTGCATTTCTAACAATTTCTTAGATGAAGCTGATGCTGCTTGTCTGGGAATCACACTTTGAGAACCACTGGATTAGGGTAATACCAGATCCTGCAACAGAACAGCAATGGCTTAACGCTGTGAACATGTATTTCCCACTTCCTTATAGGGGAATGACTGAATACGGTGTGATATGACATAGGATATAGCTGTGAAATGAATCAAATGTAAGTGGATTGATCTGAAGTGATAGCTGTGGTCTGATGACTGAGATAAGCAACTTGCTAAGAAATTTATATAGCATAATCTCATTTTTGTAAAACAAAACAAAAAGTTAAACCAAAGCCAAAATAAAACATCCTACTTCTCCAAACCGCAAGCCGTATCTATGTTTTATAAATATAGGACAAAATATATAAGACTATACCTGATTATTAACTTAAGGGTACCTCTGAAAGTTAAGGGACATTACTAGCTTTCTAATAACATTCCCTTATTATTGATTCCTTCCTCAAAACTGCTATGGTTCTGGCATCATGTGTATCCTAAGAGGATGTAATGTTTAGAATAATTTTAAAATGCAAGAAATAATGAAAATCACTCAGCTCATAAAAGGGTGGATCCAAGGCTGCTTTGTTTCTTTGTACGTGTAGCCCCCGACAGGGATGGGGTGGTGTTTCTTCTGTCTGTAGAGCACATGATGCTGGAACCACGGCAGTTTTGTTGAACGAATGAATGACCATGTCAGGGACCACATGCATTCACTGAGAATCTTACTTTTGGGGGCCAGGGCATACCCATGAGAGCAAACCATCTAGGAGCCCCCAAATGGGGATGTATTGAGAAGGTAACCACTCCAGGATGTACTCCATGATGCCCTGGCTTTAGATGGGTGAATATTGCACCAGCTGAGCCCTCCCTTCTTGAGTCTAAGTCTCTGTTGGATCCCAGAGGTTCATCCTCGAGACTGATAGTAAGCGGTAGAGGCTTCAGCATTGATAAGCAAGGACGTATTTCTCCCAAAGGAGGGAAGTAGAGATGTGACTCAATAGACACCAACCTCAGAGTCTTTGGGCCCAAAGTGCCCCAGATAAAGCCAGGGTAGGAGTCCAGGCTCTACACTCATAGGCTGCAGTCTCTTCCTCCTTGGTGAATGGCTAGGATGACTCTCACAGGGATATTAGAGACCTGGTTCCTTGGGGTTTGGGAACCCACACTGGCAGGGCTGCTTTCAAAGCTCACTTAATTACACCTCTGAGCAGGTTCAGGGGGCTCTTGGGCACAGGGGCCTTGGGCTGTGTGTTGGGGTCTCTGACAGCCCTACTAGGTGCTGGCTTTCAGGGAGGCTGAGGCTGAGTTATACTCTGCAGCTATGCCTGGGGATCTGGTTCCTTATGGGAACTTGGGAGGACAAACCAGTTTGAGAGCCACTTGCAATTATTCAGTGGGGGAAGAAAGGAGATCATTTCATGTGGCAGAGATGGTGGGAAGAGGAGGGAAGGGAGTTCTTAGGGGGAAAATCTCTGAGGAAAGGATCCAGTCCACAAGGTTAAGAGAGGAAGTCCCTTCATGAGAACCCAAATCATGAGCAACTTGATTCAGGCTGCTTGGCACAGGGGAATAAGCACCGAATAGGAAGTTTGGATCCCAGTTCAGCCAGTGTTCAGCTGTGTGGCCATGCGTCAGGCTTTTTGCTTAGTTAAATGTCAGAAGTAGTGGCTGCATTCATCTTCACAACAGTCCTATGCAGTAGGTGCCGTCATCATCCATATCGGCATGTGGGAAAGCCGAGGCTCAGAAGATTTCACAGCTAGAAAGTATCAGAGTTAGACCTGAGCTCAGGCTCTGTGCTGGTGTTTTCATTACTGGTATTTTCTTTCTTTCTTTTTTCTTAATTACTCATATTTCTATATCTTCTTTCTTAAATTCTCTGAACCTCACTTTAGGGTTCACCTATAAAAAGGGTTTGTATTCATCCATTGCCAGCCAAGAAATGGGAATTGCTCAAGGTTTTTCAAACAAAGAAAATGTAATACAGAGAGTTAGTCATACAAATGACTGAAGACACTGAGAGGCAATTCAGATTTTAGTAAGAGCCGGAAGCTGCGCCTGCCCCCTTAGGGCTGCAGGAACAATGGGAGGAGGTATTGTTATCAGATTCTAGGAGTCTGGCCATTGGCAGAAGCTAAGACCATGTTGGTTTTTGCCCCGTGGGTGGGGCACCTTGGCAGTAATTACTGCCAGAGATGCCACTAGGAGCAGAGGGGAAGGGAGAAACATATCCTGGCTTCTCCCTTCTAGTCTTGCTCACACGCTTTGCATTGGTGAAAACTACCCTGAAGTCGTGGACAAAGGACCCTGGGGGGCATAGATCCCACAGCAGATCAGCGGAAGGGTGTCACATGGATCTGAGACCAGACAGGCTGTTGACGAGTTCAGAGCTAAGGGTTCTTGGGAGCACTAAAAAAGACCATGTGGGACACAATGTGACATAGGGTGACAAAACTTGTAGGGCACCACGTGTGTGACCAACCCGGTTGATTACCGGCTACCACTGTCACAGAATGGAAGTTGCAGAGTGTGCTTGGATGCATGGCTGTTGAGGCTCCTTAAGGTAGGAGCCAGCAGTTTAAAAGAGATGCAGAAGGAAGGCAGTGCCCTTTCCAGCCAATGGGGAACTGCCCATATACCTGACCTGCTGGCATCTTCCCAGGCTCAGCTCCAATCATCCAGGTTACTCCTTTATTCTCTGTCCTGCTGCCTCAGATTGAGCACCCAGGGGACTGTGGGGGAGATTCTGCCACCTGTCTTCTTCATCTGGGGCTGGACACCTGGCTGGCAAGTGTGGCAACAGGGAGAGCCACAGAGGGAAGGACATTTGGGTATAAAATTTAGATATTCCTGAACTTCCTCTGAGACTTTCAGGATTGGGACTGGGGCCATGTGCTACTCTCGTCTGCTTACCTCTGACCATCCTAACGTTTGTCCTGGCAGCAGACCTGTTCCTCTTAAACTTTTGGTTAAAGCAGTCAAGGTCATTTTAGCAATCTCCCTTCCTTCACCCTTCCCTCTTTTTCCCCCCTTCCTCTCTCCCTTTTTGGTTTACAATAATTTTTGATCATTTACTGTGTGTCAAGCATTCTGCTATGTAAACAATAGGAATATGATGGTGAGTAAAATAGCTTAAAAATGTATGTTTTTGAAATTTAAAAACCCACTTCTAAATAACTCATGGTTCAAATTAGACGTTATAAAGTATGTAATACAGAAAAAATTTGTGACTGAATAGTAAAGGAAATTCTATGTAACAAAACTTGCAAAATACACCTCAAGCAGTACTTTGACTGATACTTACAACTTTGAATGCTGATAATGAACTTAAGAAGATAGGAACAGAATAATAGACTGAACCCCAGAAAGGTTTAGAACATAGGAAGGAAATAACAAAATAAGAGCAAAAGTTAATAATACAAACATCAGGCCTATTAAGGAGGTTCAACAAACCCAAATTGACTCTACAAAAAAGCTAGAAATGAAAAGGAGAGCCTCTCTACATATACAGCAGACAGACATTACAAGTAACAAAACAATAGGTGAATAATTTTATACCAAAACATTGGACATTTTTTTTTTTTGAGACGGAGCCTCTGTCTGTCATCCAGGCTGGAGTGCAGTGGCGTGATCTTTGCTCACTGCAACCTCTGCCTCCCGGGTTCAAGCAATTCTCCTGCCTCAGTCTCCTGAGTAGCTGGGATTACAGGTGTGCACCAGCACACCCGGCTAATTTTTGTATTTTTAGTAGAGACAGAGTTTTGCAGTATTTGTCAGGCTGGTCTTGAACTCCTGACCTCAGGTGATCTGCCCACTTCGGCCTCCTAAAGTGTTGGGATTACAGGCATGAGCCACTGTGCCTGGCCACCAAAATATTGGACATCTTTAGAAGGGAACACTTCTAAGAATATAATTTGCCAAAACTGACTTAAGTAAAAATAAACAATTGAAATATATCTATGGCCATTATCTTATTATTCCAGATAAAATAGTATAATTCCTATTTTATGAATCAGGAAATTGAGGCCTAAAGAGGTGAAGAAAATTGCTTAAGAGTCTGCAGGTTGGAAGGGGTGGAGGCAGAGCCAGGTGTGTCTGGATGGCAGGATTCTTTCTCCTGTGCTGGGAGGTGGGGGGAGGTGATAGGGTGGGGACTCTGCTGGGAAATTCCCCAGAGATGCCTGCTATTTGGGTTGGTCAACTACCAGACACTTTTAATGCGCCTCTAGGAGAGGCATTTGGCACCTGAATTTCCCCTGAAGGTTTCACCATCACCATCTCCAATTAAAGTGGCACAGCAGCCCTGCATCGCCTGGAGAACATTCAGTACCTCCCATCTAAGGGGAGCAGGACCGGGCAGCCCGTGCCTTGGCCCGCGGCCCTTTGACTCAGCAATTGCCCGGGCCCAAGAACGCCCAGTGCCTGACTGTGCGCCCACAGCTGCGGCCCAGGCCTCTGAGCGAGTTTGCCTCTTGTGAAGAAGCAGGTGGCGGCTTGCTGCAGAGTCCATGTGGGTGACAGACTCCCACCATTTGAGGCCTCCAAGAAGCCCCACCCTTTGGGTGGAAAATGAGTCTTGAAATGGAAATTGTGGTTGAAGACGCAATGGCTGACCTTGGCCTTGAGAACCCTTGCCAAGTGGCATCTCTCTGTCTGTTTTGCATCCCTTCACCCTTTCTCTTGGGAGTATCACCTCACCCTTCCCTTCTTGGGGTTCTGGTGAGGTTGCCAAGGACAGTATCCTACCATCTGTGGCCACATGAGGCAAGCTGACAAGCTCTTCCTTGGTTGGGCTATATGGATACTCCCTCTTCCTCTGGGTTTGCTAGACAAAAATGCTGTCGGCCTGGGGTTTTCTGGTGACATGCCCACTGCCCTCTGCATCACAATAGCTAGAGGAAAAAATGAGGAAATGTACAGAGGGACACAAAGCTGAGAGAAAGTGGAGATGCCTGACAATATTATTTGAGCTCCTAGATCTAGATGAGCAAGCAGCACCATTCCCCCATTTCCCTTCTGTCGTAGGGGCCAATATTGTCTTAAAAAAATTTTTTTTTTTTGAGACAGAGTCTCATTCTGTCACCCAGGCTGGAATGCAGTGGCGTGATCTCAGCTCACTGCAACCTCCACCTCTGGGGTTCAAGCAATTCTCCTGCCTCAGCCTCCCGAGTGGCTGGGACTACAGGCGCCTTCCATCATGCCTGGCTAATTTTTGTAGTTTTAATAGAGACAGGGTTTAGCTATGTTGGGCAGGCTGGTATCGATCTCCTGACCTTAAGGGATCCGCATACCTTGGCCTCCCAAAGTGCTGGGATTGCAGACGTGAGCCTCCACTCTCTGCCAATCTTGCCTCTTTATTCTTAAGTATGTTTCAGTTGGGCTTTTGTCTCTTAAAACCCAAAGAGTTCTGACTGACACAGTTTGTCTTGGCTTCCCTCTTTCTGTGTCCCTTCTCAGTGACTAATTTCTCCGACACCATACGACTCCCCTCAAGTGCTCTCAGGAAACGGGCCACACAACGCATTCAACTAGCTGTTTTTAGTTGAAATGTTTCGCTTGGCTCTGAATATTTTAATGGTTGGCATAATGATAAAGAATCATGAAAAAGAGCCTGCAGAGGTGGGGACTCAGTAAAACATATCTGCTTGGGGAAGGAGTAGACAAAAATCTTCATCACTGCTAACATTGATTGAGTCAGAAATGGTGCCCTGTGCTTCCAGTGAATCAGCTCATTTCATCCACACAGTGACTCTACACTTAGCTTCCATTGTTTTTTCTATTTTACAGATGAGGAAACTGAGGTTGCAGAGCTTATTTAATTTGCCTAGGGTCACAGAGTTAGGAAGCAGTGGTGCCAAATTTTGAACTGAAGAATTTTACTTTGCAGTCTATGTTCTGAACCACTTTGTTCACTCAGATAATGAAGTGATTTAAACAAGTTTAGCTTGGTGGAATTGGTTGGCTGTGGTAGCGGGGAGTTCTGGGCTTTTTTCAAAATTATCTTTAATGTGTTTAATATAGTTTTCTTAATTTAAAGACGCTTAAATAGAAAAGGTATTTTTTTTGAGGGGGGTTGCGTAAGAAATGCTGTGAGTTACAAGAAGAAACTAAAACAAACAATAAACCCTGAAACAACCCTTTCCATGGCTGCCAGAGTTCCCCCACCAACACACAGTGATTCTGTTCTCTCGGTTAAAGGAAAAGCCCCTCTGCCTGGAGGTTAAAGGCTGTAGTTCAGCACCTGACTGAAAGCTCTCCAAATCTGGTCCTGACAACTTTCCCAAAATTACCCATGGCACCCATTGCCCTGAAGCAGCCTCACTGAGCAGCCCCTGAGGTTTTTCATCTTTACAGCCCTTGCTAGCAGTCCTAGCAATGTATTCCCATGGCCATGTGGTTCTGCCAAATTTGCGAAAATAAGATATTTAAACTGACATAGGTTAAGGCCACTCTCTCTTCTCTGATATTTGTACAATTTCTCCATCTCTTCTGTACTGTCAGAGTGGTCCCAAGGACTTTGAGAATCTGGCTAAGAAGAAATTGAGTTGGGGATACACTTAGTTTGGGCTTATAGCTGTGTGATTTGCAGTCGCTTCCGTATACAGGTAAGTAATTGCTAATCATCTCAGTGTAGAAATCTGCTTCCAAGGACACTGGTACCACCTATTGTGCCAACTCACATGTGACGAGTGAATGTTGCCAAGTGAAGGTCTGGGGCCAGAGGCTGTTTCACGACGTGAACGTGTTCTGTGGTGCCCAAAGTATGGCGGAGAAACCAAGTTTGAAATGTACAGAACTGGAAGCTAGTCTGTGGACAATCCTTACAAGTTCCAGAGCTCAATTATGAAAAACATTTCATGGAGGCTTTGCCAAACTTTATGACAATCCTTAAAAACTGTAGAGGATATAAACAAAGAGTTAGGAAGTGGACAGACATTTTCTAAATTATCAGTAATAAAAGACAAACTAATCAACCATTAATATTATACAACTTGTTATGATATTATTGACATGGGAAGAGACAAGGAGAATGAAGCCAAAACAAATAGGAAAAATAATGTTATCGAAGGATGTTGGCAGTTAATTAATGCACAATATGGCTATTTTCCTGAATGGCTGAGATGGTTCTGGTATTTTTCAGCCTTTTATTGATAAAATTTATAACTAGTTGTAATTTCTTTTCTCATTCTAAATGAATATTCCCTTTTGCTCCTACATTTTTAGTTATTTATTTTAAAAATCATCTTTATTGAGGTATAAATATACAATGAAATCCACACACCTAAGGGGACTGTTTGTGAGTTTTGACAAATGTATACACCTGGGTAACTATCTCTGCAATCAAAGCATATAACATTTCTGTCACCCAGACCACTCCTTCCTATCCCTTTACACATAACCTCCCTGCACACTTTGCCCCAGACAAGCGCTAACTTGCTTTTTTTTTTTTTTTTTTTCAAAATCACTATAGATTGTGATTGCTCTAGAAACATCACTTAAATGGAATCATGCAGTACCCTTTTATGTCTGGCCTTTAATGAGGGAGAGATCGGCATTTTGGTGGGGGACTCAGAACTGTACCTCATTTTGTGTTATTCACAAATTTATCTTATTTTCTTTCAATAAGACTTTCTAATTGGGATACTCTGCATATGGCCCTACTGCTGCTTTCCACTCTGGATATGTTGGGCATCCCTCCTCCTCAATAAACTTCCCATGCATACCCCTGAGTCTATGCCTAGAACACACTGTTCCCTCTGCCTGGAATGCCCTTCCCTCCTGAGCCACTGGATGGATCAATGATCATCCCTCCTTGTCCAGGTCCAATGTCTCCTCCCTCCTGGCTTTTCTCAGGCAGAATAGTGCACTCCTTTCTTAGATACCCTAGGAAATTTGGCTTATATTTCTCATCAATGCTCAGTTTATATTGAAATAGTTTTATTTTTGTCATTCTTCCCCTCATAGAATCTGAGGTTTTTAATGGAGGTTTTTGATGGGGGCATTGTGTGTTCAACATGTGACACCTGCTCCTCTCTGCCCCCCTGCTCACCCTAAGTCAGTAGACTGTCTTATGCATAGCAACAAATGTTCATTGTAAATGAAAAAAAAGTGAAACTCTTCACATGACATAGAAAGAAGATAAACAATTCCTTTATTTAGTTGTAGCCATTACTATTTGGTTTCTCGTGTGTCAAGAGAAACCAGATAGTGGGGGCAGTAACACTCACCATTCAGCTAATGGAACGGAAGTGAACTGACTCCATGGGGAACTTCAAAGGAGCCCGGCTTTGGAGTCACAATGAACTGAAAACTGTTCCTTAAGGGATATGTCCAATCCTAGCCCCTGGAACCTGTGAATGTGACCTTATTTGGAAATGAGATTTTTGAAAGTGTAATTAAGGTAAGGAGCTTGAGGTGAGATCATCCTGGATTAGGGTGGGCCATAAATCCAATGATAAGTGTCCTTCTAAGGGACAGAAAAGGAGAAGATGCAAAGAGACCCAAGGAAGAAGGCCATGTAAAGACAGAGGCAGACATTGGGATGATGCTGCCACCAGCCAAGGAATGTTAGGAGCCATCAGAAGCTAGAAGAGCCAAGGCAGGATCCTATACTAGAACTTTTGGAGGAAGCATGACTTTGCTGGCACCTTGAATTTGGACTGCTGGCCTCCAGAATTGTGAGAGAATGAACTTCTGTTGTTTTAAGCCACCAACTTTGGGGTAAGTTGTCGCGGAAGCTGTAGGCAACTAATAGAGGTTGGCAATCTTAAAAAACTACATATATGGAGAACATGACACAAGTCAGTTGAGATGTGATAGAGAAACTCTATGGAATTGCAGGTTTGAATGAAGAGCCAAAACTCCAGAGGGCTCTGTGAACATTTCAAATAACCAGTCAGCAGGGCAGAAGGCGCTCCTTGTTTTAAAATACTTTTCTTTTTGGAAATAATTTAAATAATTGTTGAAATGGTGAAAAAAATAAAAATTAAGTAAAAAGATACCATTTTCATCCATCAAATTGACAAACATATTTAAAAAATGATAAGCCCTAGTTCTTGCCATGGTGTGGGGAAAAATGAAATTTTATTCCTAATGTTGGGAGTTTACCTCCTGAATTTCTCAACAGATGTAAACAAAATCTTAAAAGATACATATCCCTTGACCAATTAATTCTGCTTCTCAGAATTTATTGCTAAGGAAATATCAGAGATGTGAATGATATAAATAAAGAGACATTCAAGCTTATTCATTATAGCACTGTTATGGTTTGACTGTCCCCATCCAAATCTCATTTTGAATTGTAGCTCCCACAATTCCCACGTGTCATGGGAGGGACCCAGTGGGAGGCAACTGAATCATGCGGACGTGTCTTTCCAGTGCTGTTCTCATGATAGTGAATAAGTCTCGTGAGATCTGATGGTTTTATAAAGAGGAGTTCCCCTGCACAAGCTCATTCTCTCTCTTACTTGCCGTTATGTAAGACATGCCTTTTGTCTTCTGCCATGATTGTGAGGCCTCCTCAACCACATGGAACTGTGAGCCCATTAAATCTCTTTTTCTTTATAAATCACCCAGTCTCAGGTATGTCTTCATCAGCAGCATGAGAATAGACTAATACAGTTGAGGTGAGACCATCCTGGATTAGGGTGGGCCCTAAATCTAATGACAAGTGTCCTTCTAAGAGACAGAAAAGGAGAAGATACAGAGAGACCCAAGGAAGAAGGCCATGTGAAGACAGAGGCAGACATTGGAGCGATGCTGCCACCAGCCAAGGAATGTCAGGAGCCACCAGAAGCTGGAAGAGCCTAGGCAGGGAGGATCCTACACTAAACCTTTGGAGGAAGCATGACTTTGCTGGCACGATTCAACTAACTTGTGACTTATTACACTGTTTGTAAGAGTAGAAAGTTAGAAACAATTTGATATGCTCTAAGAGCGGATTGGTTAAATACATGTTGGTATAGTGATAGAAGTGGAAAAACGCAGCCCTCAAACTTTATATTTTTATTATAGTGAGATACCTAATAACTTGAGGAAATGCTCAAGAAAAAATATTATATACATATACCCACATACATATCATGAAATATAATATATTATCTCTGTTTTAGTAGTAAGAAATTTTGGGTAAAGAGAAGGGACATTTCTTGCTGAGGATCATATAGCTAGTAAATACTGAACACAAGTTCCAAACCCAGGACAATGTCATGCTGTTATGGACTGGTTTGCATTCCCCCAAGTTCCTGTTCTCGCAATCTTCATTCTCTAGTACCTCAGAACGTAATCGTTTTTGGAGATAGGATTTTTAAAGAGGTAATTAAGATTAAGTGAGGCCTTTCCTGTGGGCCTTTTCCAGTATGACTGATGTCCTTATAGGAAGGGGAAATTTGGACGCAGACAGGCGCTGAAGACCACGCGAAGGCACAGGGAGGAGGTGGCCATCTGCAAGCCAAGGAGAGAAGCTTCAGAAGAAACCAACCCTGCCAACACTGTCACCTCAGACTCCAGCCCCCAGGACTGTGAGAAATACATTTCTATTATTTATGTCAATCTGTGGCACTTTACTGTGGCAGCCCTGGTGAACTAATGTACATACCCAAGAACTTTCCTCAGTATGCCGTATTTTAATTATTTAGAGCTGTCTAATAGAAATATGCTATGAGCCACATATGTAATTTAAAATTTTCTAGGAACCACATTAAAAAAGTAAAAACAGAGGTGAAATTAATTTTAATAACACATTTTATTTAATCCAATAAATCTAAAATATGATTATTTTAGATATTTTATTCTCTTTGAAGCGATTGTGAATGGAAGTTCATTCATGATTTGGCTCTCTGTTTGTCTGTTACTGGTGTATAAGAATGCTTGTGATTTTTGCACATTTTGTATCCTGAGACTTTGCTGAAGTTGCTTATCAGCTTAAGGAGATTTTGGGCTGAGACAATGGGGTTTTCTAAATACACAATCATGTCATCTGCAAAGAGGGACAATTTGACTTCTTCTTTTCCTAACTGAATACCCTTGATTTCTTTCTCTTGCCTGATTGCCCTAGCCAGAACTTCCAACACTATGTTGAATAGGAGGGGTGAGAGAGGGCATCCCTGTCTTGTGCCAGTTTTCAAAGGGAATTTTTCCAGTTTTTGCCCATTCAGTATGATATTGGCTGTGGGTTTGTCATAAATAGCTCTTACTATTTTGAGGTACGTTCCATCAATACCAAATTTATTGAGCGTTTTTAGCATGAAGGGCTGTTGAATTTTGTCAAAAGCCTTTTCTGCATCTATTGAGATAATCATGTGGTTCTTGTCTTTGGTTCTGTTTATATGCTGGATTATGTTTATTGATTTGCGAATGTTGAACCAGCCTTGCATCCCAGGGCTGAAGCCCACTTGATCATGGTGGATAAGCTTTTTGATGTGCTGCTGAATCCGGTTTGCCAGTATTTTATTGAGGATTTTTGCATCGATGTTCATCAGGGATATTGGTCTAAAATTCTCTTTTTTTGTTGTGTCTCTGCCAGGCTTTGGTATCAGGATGATGTTGGCCTCATAAAATGAGTTAGGGAGGATTCCCTCTTTTTCTATTGATTGGAATAGTTTCAGAAGGAATGGTACCAGCTCCTCCTTGTACCTCTGGTAGAATTCAGCTGTGAATCCATCTGGTCCTGGACTTTTTTCCGTTGGTAGGCTATTAATTATTGCCTCAATTTCAGAGCCTGCTATTGGTCTATTCAGGGATTCAACTTCTTCCTGGTTTAGTCTTGGAAGAGTGTAAGTGTCCAGGAAATTATCCATTTCATCTAGATTTTCTAGCTTATTTGCGTAGAGGTATTTATAGTATTCTCTGATGGTAGTTTGTATTTCTGTGGGGTCGGTGGTGATATCCCCTTTATCATTTTTTATTGCGTCTATTTGATTCTTCTCTCTTTTCTTCTTTATTAGTCTTGCTAGTGGTCTATCAATTTTGTTGATCTTTTCAAAAAACCAACTCCTGGATTCATTGATTTTTTGGAGGGATTTTTGTGTCTCTATCTCCTTCAGTTCTGCTCTGATCTTAGTTATTTCTTGCCTTTAAAGGACCTCTTCAAGGAGAACTACAAACCACTGCTCAGTGAAATAAAAGAGGACACAAACAAATGGAAGAACATACCATGCTCATGGATAGGGAGAATCAATATCGTGAAAATGGCCATACTGCCCAAAGTTATTTATAGATTCAATGCCATCCCCATCAAGCTACCAATGAGTTTCTTCACAGAATTGGAAAAAACTGCTTTAAAGTTCATATGGAACCAAAAAAGAGCCCGCATCTCCAAGACAATCCTAAGTCAAAAGAACAAAGTTGGAGGCATCACGCTACCTGACTTCAAACTATACTACAAGGCTACAGTAACCAAAACAGCATGGTACTGGTACCAAAACAGAGATGTAGACCAATGGAACAGAACAGAGTCCTCAGAAATAATACCACACATCTACAGCCATCTGATCTTTGACAAACCTGAGA